>NC_053022.1:28841188-28953311 GCF_003073215.2 Triticum urartu
GATCACCTAGGCCAAGGCGGATCTGGCGGCTGAGGACACCAGGATGGCCGCAGAGCGGGCCGCTTTAGACGCACAGGCCTACAGGCTTATGTTGCACCAGAGCGCGTCGCATGAAGTCATGAGGAGGAAGCACCGATCCCGCTTACCTCCGGTTTTCGAGGCCAGAGACCTTTTCAACACTCCAGGACCAAGAGCCGGCAATCCGCTGGAGGGAAACCGGGCAGAAGCCCCTGGGACCGGTGCACCGGTTCAGCCTCATCAGATGGACCCACCTCGTCAAAACACCGTTATACCTCAGGCTGCTTTAACACCTCCGGGTCACTACTCCAACCCAATGGACAATCTTGTTGCCGCTGCTACACGGCTGGAGGCCATTCCAATTGAAGGTGACTCGCCGCAGGAAGTAGAGACGCGGCGGGTCAAGGAACTTCTGAGGACAGCTTTGGCCCAACAGGAAGCGTACTCGTACAGCCGCGACCGGATCCACTCGACCCCCCATCCAAACCGGAGCTATAGAAGACATATGGATGAACCAGCAGTGTCAAGTAATGAACGACATGGAGCACCCCATGACAAAAACCCGGCGGGTGGTGCTGATAACGCTCAGGGAGTAGTGGACCAGGCCCGCGCGCGCAGGGAGGCCGAGTTAGCAACACAGCATCAGGCTCGGCAGCTCACGCCGGTTCGTCCAACCATCTTGACTGAACCTGGTGTTACTTCTAGTTCTTTGGGGGTGCCTTGCCTTATCCCTGCTTTACGCAACATGCGCCTGACCAAGGATTTCAAAGGCCCGCGCAAGTACCAAATTACACGGCGGATCAACCTCCAGATACATGGGTGGAGAGCTATGAGATGGCCATGGAGATGCTTGATGTGGATGATGCGGCGTGTGCGAAATACTTCACCATGATGCTTGAAGGAACGGCCCGTACTTGGTTAAAAAGCTTGCCGGCTAATTCTATCAGTTCATGGGCCCAATTACGAGCCCGGTTTATCAGCAATTTCAAAGATACCTGTAAACAGCCTATGTCAAAAGTGGACTTAGCTGCATGCGTCCAGGAGGAAGGAGAATCAACAACTCATTGGGTGCGTCGGGTTCCACAAGTGTTGCACTCCTCAGACCGCATCAACGCTGACACCGCAGTATTAACCCTAGAAGGCAACTGCCGGTTTGGGCCCCTGAAGCTGAAGTTGGGACGGATGAAGCGTCATTGCACCGACATGGGGACCCTCATGGCCGCTTTGGTGAAATATGATGATTCTGATAGTACCAAGGATCCCGAATCTAATGATGACAAGACAGGGAAAGGGAAGAAGAACAGCAGCTCCAAAGGTCAGCAGCATCACTGGGCAGGCAATGGTGGAGGAGGCAAGCGTAAAGCAGATGGTAACATGGACTTTGTGGCTAATACCAACGCACAGGACAATGGCCAGCGACGCAAGGGTAGGCCGAAAAATCGTAATGGAGCACCCAACCCTAACCCAAACCGCCTAAACTATCTGCTAAGCCAGCCCTGTCCAAGACATGGGACGAAGGAGGCGCCAGCAAACCACCTTTGGAAGGATTGCTTTATTATGCAGGAGTTCAAGAATTCTAATAATTTCCGGTATGATCACGAATCTGGCGGTGGCTCAGGATCCGGGCCGGGTTACGGTGGAGGGAGTTCCGGTTCAGGATTCAATGGTAATCCGGGCGGACATAATGGTCAAAATAGTCAGAACAACCAGGGTGGTTACAACCAACAGCAGCAACAGTCAGGTTACCAGAGCAACCCAAAGCAGTTGAGTAATGGGCAGTACCATGTCTTCACCACTAGCTTGGACAAGTGAGACCGGAAGGTTCAGAGGCGGGCGGTCAACTCTGTTGAACCGGCCATACCCCGTTATCTACGTTGGTCTGAACAGCCAATCATATGGAGCAGAGAAGATCACCCTCCCCAGGTCGATAATCCGGGTCAGTTGGCTCTGGTGGTGGCGCCACAGGTGGGAGGTTACAAGTTCACCAAGGTACTCATGGATGGAGGGAGCAGCATTAACATCCTGTACTATGAGACCTTTCGTCGTATGGGACTAACAGATAAGAATCTCAAACCGTCTAATACAGTATTCCACGGTGTAGTGCCTAGCAGATCAGCATATCCTGTTGGTAAGATAGCTCTGGAAGTGTCCTTTGGGGATGATCATGATTCCAGGTCGGAGACATTGACGTTTGAAGTGGTGAAAATCCAAAGTCCATATCATGCCCTGTTTGGGCGACCGGCCTACGCCAAGTTTATGGCTCAGCCCTGTTATGTGTATTTGCAGCTCAAGATGCCGAGTCACAAGGGGACAATAACGGTTCACGGAAGCCGCAAAATCGCTTTGGAATGCGAGGAAGGAGATGCGGCTTATGCAGAGTCGGTTTGTGCCACCAAGGAGTTGAAGTACTATAAAGACAATGTTGATCCGGCGGACATGAATCCGTTGAAGAAGCCAACTACGGAGCATGATCCGGCCCTGAAGTTCAAATCGGTAGCAGAAACTAAGCTTGTTGACTTCGTACCTGGCGATTCGTCCAAGCAGTTCAGCATCAGTGCCAACTTGGATCCGAAATAGGAAAGCGCGCTCATCGAGTTCATCCGTGAGAATCGGGACATTTTTGCATGGAAGCCCTCTGACATGCCAGGTGTACCGAGGCAACTCGCTGAGCACACACTTAATTTGGATCCTAAATATAAACCAGTGAAACAGTTCCTCCGCGGGTTTAACGAAGAAAGACGCAAGGCGATTGGAGAAGAGGTAGCCAGGCTCTTAGCAGCTGGCTTTATTGTTGAAGTTTTTCACCCTGAGTGGCTTGCCAATCCGGTGTTGGTCCTCAAGAAAAATGGCACCTGGCGCATTTGTGTGGATTACACAGATCTTAATAAGGCTTGTCCAGCAGATCCTTTTGCCCTCCCCCGTATTGATCAAATTATTGATGCTATGGCGGGTTGTGAGCGTTTATGTTTTTTGGATGCGTATTCTGGCTATCATCAGATCAAAATGGCAGTTAAGGACCAGGAGAAGACAGCATTTATAACTCCCTTTGGAGCTTTCTGCTATGTGTCTATGCCCTTCGGGCTCAAGAGTGCCCAGGCAACTTACCAACAGTGTGTACAAAATTGTCTTCACAAGCAGATTGGCCGTAATGTACATGCTTACGTGGATGATATCGTGGTTAAATCCAGGGAGAAGGAGACTCTGATTGATGATTTGAAGGAAACCTTTGATAACCTGAGAACATACAAGATGATGCTTAATCCGGACAAGTGTGTCTTTGGTGTACCGGCGGGCAAGCTATTGGGTTTTCTGGTCTCCAATAGGGGAATTGAGGCTAATCCGGAGAAGATCACGGCTATCACCTCCCTGTCTAAACCGAAGTGTATCAATGATGTTCAACGCCTGGCAGGCCGGATTGCCGTGTTAAGCTGGTTTATCAGTCATCTTGGTGAGAAGGCAATCCCTTTGTATCAGATGTTGAAGAAAACGGATCAGTTTGTTTGGAGCTCCGCCGCTAATGAAGCATTTGAGGACTTAAAGCGGCAGTTGGCCAATCCACCTGTGCTCGCCGCTCCCATTGACAAGGAGCCGTTACTGCTATATGTTGCTGCTAATGCTCGGGCTGTCAGCGTGGCTATTGTGGTGGAGCGAGAGGAGGCAGGCAAGGAGCATCCAGTTCAACGACCGGTCTATTATATCAGCGAGGTGCTAATCGAGTCCAAGCAAAGATATCCGCATTGGCAGATGCTGGTGTATGGAGTTTTCATGGCATGCCGGAAGCTTAAACAATACTTCCAAGGGCAACCAATTACGGTGGTCAGTTCTGCTCCTTTGGGAGATATCATCCAGAACCAGGAAGCAACTGGCCGGGTTGCAAAGTGGGCTATAGAGCTGGGGCCATACGGTTTGAAGTATGTGCCTCGGACAGCGGTTAAGTCTCAAGAACTTGTTGATTTCATCAATGATTGGACGGAAATGCAAGCACCTGAAGAAAAGCCGGATCACACGTATTGGACCATCCATTTTGACGGATCCAGGCAGTTGGAAGGCTCGGGGGCTGGAGTTGTATTAACTTCCCCACGAGGTGATAAGTTTTGTTATGTTCTCCGCTTAATGTTCCCTTGTACTAACAATGCAGCTGAGTATGAAGCATTGCTCCATGGTCTCCGGATGGCTAAGGAGATGAATCTAAGTCGAGTTAAGTGCTTCGGTGACTCGGACCTTGTGGCTCAGCAAGTGTCTGGCACTTGGGACTCCAAGGACCCACTCATGGCAGCATATCGTCGTGAGGTGGATATTGTTGCAGGTTATTTCAAAGGCTATCAGGTGGACCACGTGGACCGGTGGAAAAATGAAGTGGCGGACGCTTTAAGCCGGCTGGGCTCTCAGCGCAAACCGGTCCCGCCCAATGTTTTTCTGGATGTGCTGCACAAGATCCCTGGTGAAGAGGATTTGGCTATTCCTGATCCGGAGGCTCAATTGGTGGCGGCTCTTCATGTTATTCCGGATTGGACGCTTCCTTACCTGGCGTACATGAGCCGGGGCGAGTTGCCAGAGGATGAGATTCTGGCCCAGCAGATAATCCGGCGATCCAAGTCCATGGCTATCATCAACGGCGAGTTGCATCATTGCAGTGTATCGGGAGCTTTTCAACGCTGCGTGTCTCCTGAAGAAGGCCGTGAAATTTTGCGTGAGATCCACGAAGGAGATTGTGGTCACCATGCTGGTTCAAAGTCTTTGGTGGCTAAAGCATTTCGCCATGGCTTCTATTGGTTAACTGCTCATGCTGATGCGGAGGATCTGGTTAGACGATGTGATGGTTGCCAAAGGTTTTCAAGACGTGCTCATGTACCGGCTCAAGAATTGAGAACGATTCCAATTACTTGGCCGTTTGCGACTTGGGGGCTGGATATGGTTGGGCCTTTCAAAAGGTCCAAAGATAAGAAGACCCACCTCCTGGTGGCGGTTGACAAGTTTACAAAGTGGGTGGAGGCAGAACCTGTTAGCAAGTGTGATGCGTCCACGGCGGTTCAGTTCATCAAAAAGGTGATTTTCCGGTTTGGCTTTCCGCACAGTATTATCACAGATAATGGTACCAATTTGTCCAAAGGTGCTATGAAGGAGTTCTGCGAACGGGAGCACATCCAGCTCGACGTTTCGTCAGTGGCACATCCACAGTCCAATGGTCAAGCAGAAAGAGCTAATCAAGAGATCTTGAGAGGCATCAAGCCCCGGCTCATGGTTCCTTTGCAGAGAACGCCGGGTTGTTGGGTAGCAGAATTACCATCTGTGTTATGGAGCATCAATACAACACCCAACAGATCAACAGGATACACACCGTTCTTCATGGTTTATGGAGCGGAGGCGGTTCTCCCCAATGATATCCGTCATGATTCACCTTGTGTGACGGCTTACATTGAAGCGGACAACGAGACAGCACGGCAAGATGCTTTGGACCGGTTGGATGAAGAGCGTGACATCGCAGCCGCCCGATCGGCGATTTACCAGCAGGATCTTCGTCGTTATCACAGTCGCCGAGTCAGAACCAGAACCTTTCAGGAAGGAGATTTGGTGCTTCGGCTCATCCAAGATCAGACTGATATGCATAAGCTATCCCCACCTTGGGAGGGGCCTTTCGTGGTCAGCAAGAATCTGCACAACGGGTCGTACTATCTGATCGATATTCGAGAGCATAAAGACTCACGCACATCAGAGGAGGAGACCAACAGGCCATGGAACATAGCTCATCTTCAGCCTTACTATACCTGAGCCATTGGCTGTACTTGCGTACATATTATGACAATGTATATAGTATGATTAAATATAATAAACCGGAACCTCAGCTAAAGCGGGGTATCTGTTCTTTTACATCGTGTGAGGTTACACGGAGTTGCTCTAAAGCGGCCTTTGGTTTACGCCTTGATTTTGCTTTTTAAAAGCATCATATCACTTGGGGGTTTGGTCGTGTCCGAACCAATACCATGCCTCTTGATAGGCGAGAGCCACCAGATCACTTGGGGACTTGGTCACGTCTGAACCAGTCATGCCTCTTGATCGGCCTAAGGCCACAGAATCACTTGGGGGCTTGGTAGAACCCGAACCATGACCATGCCACTTGATCGGCATAAATGCCACGGTTTCATTTGGGGACCTGGCTGACTAGAACCATAGTTACACCTAACGGGAGCTTGGTCGTGTTCGGCCATGGTAACACCATCTAATCAGCTCAAATAAACCTTTTTTGCAATGGTTTTGTCATTGCACTTGATTTACACTTTTCTTTGAAGGGGGGTTTTTGTTTTTTATTGCGTTTTTTAAACCGACAAAGTTTTTTAACCAATCAATTGACGGAACACAGTTCACGTCAATCCGGAGACTATTTGCCCGGTTTGATCCTTATTGTTAACATCCTCTTATGGAGTAACACGGTGTTTATTATAACACAGCATGGTTTACCTGGTAAACCAGCGTCATATATGTACAGGAGCTGTTATCTCCTCCAACAGTGTGGGTTTGCAAAACTCCGCTTCAAGATTGGCCAAGCCAACTTCATGTTCAACGAGAGCAGGTATTATGTATCACAAAAATTTGGTAATATACTTAAGAATTTTTTTGGATGTTTTGGCTTCATATATGCAGACATCATATTCCGCCGGACGGTACAACCGCGGTGGCACTTGAAGAGTTTTTTTATTGCAGAAGGTGCTTTGGAAAGTTCATCACCACAAGAAGAACAAATTATGCATGAAGGCATATCAACATCAAAAGTATCAGCTAGCCTATTACAAGGCAACACGGTGCCCATAATAATATCATTGTTTTTCGCCAAGGAGAGGCAGTTTCAAAACCGGATTCCGGTTCAAGCTTGGTCACCAGCTTGGCCTGATGGTTGTGGGTCACCCTGCGCCGCTTCGGCCTCCGTTTCTCTACCCAGTGGCTGGAAATCAACAGTTGTCCAGTCGATTCCCATTAATGCTTGAAAAACAGCTTCATCGTGGATCAGCAATGACAGGTCAATATTAGGAGCGTAAGTGTGCTTACGGATTGGAGGGATAAGATTTTCCGACTCATGAATTGGGGCAGCTATTCGCTTGTTCTGATTATCATATTGAGCTTGATAACGAGACAAGTCTGCTTCTTCAGCCAGTTGACAAGCTAGCGGACGCACCTCCCGGTTTATGGCTCGCTGATCCGCTTCACTAAATTCTGACCCATCTTCTTTCAAGCTGGGATAGCCCTGAGCCGCTTCAATAGGATCAAAATCCGGCACCCAGGCTTTTGCCCGCATTAAGGCATTGATCGCACCGGTTTGAGCAGCAGATTTCTTCAGCTCTTCAACCCGGGCGGGAAGCACCGATAGTTTCATCAGGGTATCTTGAATCAAAGTGGGTGCCGGTTTGTTGTGAGATACGGTACAGATGATCCGCTGTGCGCCAGTATACAGCTGTTCGACCAACGTGTAGACGGCTTTCAATTTTTTCCGCATATCTGAACCCAAGTGACCAGTGCGTGCCCTGAAATATCATAAGGGTTAAACCGGCAGCTCTGTAAGAAGGCCAAGTCAATTCAGAAGTCAAACTGGCTTACCAAAGATAGCAGTGGTCATAGTATGCACGTGCCGCTTTATACTGGTCAATTCATCCGCCACCGGTTTTAGTGCAGCCTCGGCATCCTCCGCTCGTTTGATTAAAGTGGATTTTGCAGTGGCCCAATCCGCCTGTTTCTTCTTGAAGCTCTCCTTAAGCTGCTCCATGGCGCTTAAAGCGCTGGTTAATTCCTCTTTTGCTTTGGAGGTTTCAGCTTGTTGGGTTTTCAGGTTTTCTTGGAGGTCGGCGATTTGGTTTTCTTTGGTCTTCAGCTCAGCCTGCATGCAGACAATTATATGCTTCAACAAAACGGTACAAGGATTGAAGTACCAACCACATAACAAGTTATGCACTTGGCACTTGGGGGCTAATGCATATTCGATCTTCATCTTTCAATTGCTTACAAAGTCCCAAGATCAATACAAGTATTCAACTTGGCACTTGGGGGCTAATGGCTATTTGCTCGTATATATTCTGATGCGGCAATTTCAATTACTTAAAGTACCGGTTTAACTACGCTAAGTTGAACCGGCCCTTGAGGGCTACATCAGCGAATTTTAAAGCATCAAGATTTATATTAGTAAGTCCCGGTTTGAAAGAATATTACAAACCGGCCCTTAGGGGCTAGGAGAGTCAGCAAGAATGGAAGCATACAAGCAAGAAGGAGCATATGGAAGTTACCTCATATTTATCTTTCATCATATTAACCAGACTGGCTTCATAGTCGCGACTGGTATACAACCGGTTCAGATAGCTGGAATGGATATCTTGGGCGTTCAGAGCAGCATAAGTCGTCAGATCAGCGTTCCACTTGCCTTTGCCAAAGGCAGCAAATTCTTCCTTGGCAGAATGTTTGGACAAAGCGACAGGATTGCTTGGCTCAGTATGGCCAGTGCCAGTAATGACATCCTCATCATCCTGGGTACCGCCGGTTTGCACTAGAGCTGTTGGCTTGTCAGTAGGTTTTGCTGGACCGGTGGAGCTTTCAATCCGGATGGAGTCTGTGGGCTGATTGACAGGACCTGAGGCATCAGCAGGTCTCTCTTCAGCAATAAGATCGTCGTCTTGCTGCGGTGGATCGTTGGGTATATCCTCAGGAATAGCCGCTTCAAGATCGGGTGTCTTGCCTGGCTCAAGAACGGCATCTTCTTCGGCCGCTTTGTCCAGGCGGTCCTTCTTGCTTGGCCTAGGTTTGGCCCTGAGAAGAATAACAAAATCAAATATAGCATATGTTCTAAGGCGATGTACTGCAAATATCACAATAAGTGTAGCTTACCCAAGCACCCTTTTGAGCGGTGGCAGCTGAGTAGCCGATGACTCGCTAGAAGATGAGTGGGAAGTAACCTGGTAATCGGAGTCAGACGGATTAAGAGGTTGACGAAAGCAGCCCGCTTTAGGACAAGAACTAACAAGCAAATTAGAGACCTCTGAATGGCGTTTCCGAACCGGACTGTTCGGTAAGCCGGCGGAGGTAACTACCTGGCCGCTGTGCCGGGTTGTGCGACGAGCTTTGTGTTGTTGGGTCTTCATAAGAAATTTAGGATCCAGATAAGCAAGAGGATGAGAAAATTTAACTTTCTGGTTTGCCTGACGGATTTTTTGTGAAGGCAAAGTTTCTGAATCGGAAGAGAGAATAATTACCTCTGCAACATCCGCGTGGCTGGCTTCGGCATCATCCTAACAGATATCATCATCAATAAGACGCGTGACAAATAAACCAAGTGAGTCAAGCTCTACCTCAAAGTCCGGATTATCCACATCATCATCAGGGGCCGGATTAGAAGATGCCGTGGTTCTTTTCCTGTGGGCAGTCTTCTTCACAGCTTTAGTCTTTTGCCGAGTTACTCTTTCTGGTTTGTCTGGTTTTTCTGGTTTCTCCTGCGGCAGTTTTTTGCTCCAAAACAGATCATTGCCCTGATTACACAGACACTGATATTAAACAATGACCAGACATATCAATAACAGATTCAGCAAAGAGAAAAATCAAAGTCTTACAGCTGGCGGTTTGTTGGTGGCACAGAAGGGAAGCAGGCCGGTTCTAGCGCAGACGTGTTCCGGTTCATTCAGCATCTTATTCACAGCCTCTGTGATTTCTTCATCGGAGAGCTGGATTTTTGAATGTCGCAGTGGGTCATCAACACTGTCAGTATACTCGCACATCTAACCGGAGCGCTGACTAAGGGGCAGTATGCTCCATGATATCCAATAGCGAGCGAGATCAACCCCTGTTAAACCGTTGGCCATAAAGGCTCTGAGCTTTGATAGTTGGGGAGCATATTTGCTTCTCTCCTGGGCAGTCAATCTTTGAGGAAAAGGGTGTGTATTGCTGAGCCGCTCCGGACGAAAGCCAAGCAAGGGATTATCACCGGCAGGGGAGGTGTCTTTGTAGTAGAACCATGTCTGATTCCACACTTTGGGGTGGCTGTGCAGCTTGGCGTGAGGGTATGTGACCTCTTTCCTTTTCTGAATCACCACGCCACCCAACTCCGTGTTAGAGCCATCAGTAAACTCAGTACGGCGGTTTAAATGGAAAAGGTCTCTGAACAATTCCACTGTGGGCTCCTCTTGAAAGAACACCTCACAGAGCACTTGGAAGTGACACATATTTGTAACAGAGTTGGGGCCAGTGTCTTGTGGATGGAGTTGGAAATCGGCTAAAACATCCCGGTAAAATTTAGAACCGGGCGGCTTAAAGCCCCGGGCTAAGTGATCTACGAAAACAACAACCTCTCCTTCTCGAGGTGTGGGAGGGCATTCTTTGCCAGGAGCCCTCCAATGGATAGTATCTTTGCTGCCTAAAGCGCCAATCAGGACTAAATCGTCTAGTTGAGCCTCTGTGACGTGAGAAGGAACCCAATTGCACTCATATACTTGCTTGGCCATGATGGAATCTACAAGGTAGAAGATCCCGATTCAAAAATGTATTTGATCAAGGTACGTTGGTATGTACACTGTTAAACCGGAGACAGAACTATCTGAACCGGAGTTTCATGAAGCAACCAACATCTGGCGGTTCAACAAGGGGACTAATGGCATATACCGGTTTGGAAATTTTTTCTATAAGGTTAAACCGCCTGATCTAAGCATTGAAAAACTGAGATTACGGATGGACAAGTACGCAGAAACAGGTTTCACAAGATTTCTTTACAGCATTGGATCTGAAGCAAGTTCAGAAAAGAGATAAATACTTAGAGGTTCAAAAGGAGCAGTACCGAACCTATGAGCAAAGCGTTCATATAGATCTATGGTTTTGAGATGCACAAGTGAAGGCGAAGGTCAAACAACTATCATTGCACAGAATAAATATTTGCGGATTCATCTAAAGATCTGTCGCATGAGTAAGAAGCAGACGATGAATACTGAAGAACTGTGAAACCCTAAAACAGATATGCGGGGGAAAGGATAGAAGGTTTACCGGAGCTGCGGAAGACGCGGAAGGTTGCCGTGATGCTTTGGTGCGCCCAGGTTGATGCAGCGGCCAAGGTTGAGGCAGAGGTCGACGGTGGCGGCGGAGCTCTGAAGTCGGGCGATGCGAGGAAGACAAAGCAGAAGGGGAAGAAGGGAAAGAGAAAGGAAATGACCCTTCGGTCCTATTTATAAGGCAAAAAGACATGTGTCAGGCGCGACAATCAGGGGGCCATAAAACGGAGTTGTCACCTCGATTTCCACAGATATATATTAAATAAAGAAGCATAATGGATATCTTCGTTATGACAGGTGACGTCACTCCGGTTTACAGTAATCAGAGAAGATGACATCATGGCGATTTACCAATTTATGAGAAGACGTTGAAGAGGAAGTTTTTGTTAAAGGATTGACATGAACCCGTAAATCAATCTGGGGCCTAATGTTGGGGATATTACTGATGGGCCAAAACCGGCCTATCTGGGTCGGGTCAACTTCATCAGTAGTTCCAGAAGTGATAAAGCCCAAGAAGGCAGATGAGGGCCTAAGGCCCGTAGCCGGTTCAAGACTTGTAGCTATAAACCGGAATTTGTATATAAACTTGTACTGTAAGTTAGGAATAAGGAGAGACCAACCCGGATACGAATATCGACCGGTGTTCGGACTCTGTGAACTGACAGGTGTCACCCGTGTATATAAGGGGATGACCCGACGGCGGTTCAAGGACAACAGACAACAACTCGAGACATAGGCGAAGCTTGTTTGCTCCCTAGTCATCGAAACCCCATCCATTCCATCACAACTAGACGTAGGCTTTTACCTTCATCGAAGGGGCCGGACTAGTATAAACTCTCTTGCGTCCTTGTGTCCACTTTAACCCCTTCAAGCTAACCCGTTGCGATGGCTCCACGACTAAGTCCTTTCTCTAGGACATCTGCCGTGACAAAACCACGACAGTGGGTGAAGTGCAAAAAAGGGATCCTTCTCGGAAGTTGGGACTCTGGTTTTACTTACATGCGGTGCAGGGAGTAAGCCAGGATAATCGGCTATGGTGGCCACCAAGGCACCGTCGCAGCTTAACTGATAGAACGTCATGTCGATGAGCTCCACAAATATGTCCGGATCTTCTTCGAGTCCGGGGTCGAGGGCCTGGTCAGGGTCCTCAGGCTGTGGAGACAGGTTATGGACCTCCCTCACAGCTTTTCGCAGTTCCTGCTATGACATAGCAACGTAAATATTTATGATGAAGAATGCGGGAAGGTATGGAGTAAAAGGTAGCAGCTCACCTAGTTTGGGGGGTTGTACATGGAGAATCCATCCCGTGGCTTAATGCGGATGAACTCCTCTTCCTCTCCTTTGTATAAATTGGATAGTATTTTCGCTAGAGCAGCGGCGGAGTACGGACCTTTAAGGCCGCAGCGGGTGGCATCGTCTTCTCCATTGAAGTGCCACATGGGTTTCCCCCGATACTGAAGTGGCTGTACCCCCCGCATTATACATATTGACATAACCTCGATTATTGTCAGTCCTGATTTGGCTAGTGTTTTTATCTTACCCATCAGGTAAAGGACCTCTTTGTTATCTTCCCCCTGGGGGCTCCGAGGGCGCTAGCTACGGCGTTTCTTCAAAGGGGCATTATTAAACTCAGGAAGGCCCATCCGAATAGGGTCCGGAAGGGGGACGTCCTCCATATAAAACCACTCCGAAGGCCAGTCTTCGGATGTCTTCTTCGGAGTACCGGACAGGTATCCGGTCCCGGCGATGCGCCATATTTCGGCTCCGCCCACTTGATATATTGACCCCTCCTGTGTACGGGGTATGAGGCAGATAGCCTCTTCCATAGCTCGAAATGAGCTTCGCAGCCCAGAAACAGCTTGCAAAAGGCGACGTAGCCGGCGATGTGTAATATGGAGGCGGGAGTAAAGTTATGTAGCTGGAGGCCGTAGAACTCTAGGAGCCTGCAGAGGAACGGATGGATTGGAAATCCGAGTCCCCTCAATAAGTAAATGACAAGGCATACCCGCTCCCCCATGGATGGGTTGGGAAAGCTCTCCTCTTGCTCCCCGCCATTATAAGTGGCTAGTCCGGCTCGGAAAGGGACCATATACGCAAGAGGGAGAAACCCCTGTATCTGTAACTCTACTAATTGGCTGTGGGGGACGGAACACTTCTCCCAATTGCCTGGCTTAGTGCTACGGGAGCGAGAGGAGGAGCTGCAATGGCCGGCCATGATGGAATGGACTTTTCCGGGTGCGCTCCGTGTTGGAAATATGCCCTAGAGGCAATAATAAATTAGTTATTATTATATTTCCCTGTTCATGATAATCGTTTATTATCCATGCTAGAATTGTATTGATAGGAAACTCAGATACATGTGTGGATACATAGACAACACCATGTCCCTAGTAAGTCTCTAGTTGACTAGCTCGTTGATCAATAGATGGTTACGGTTTCCTGACCATGGACATTGGATGTCGTTGATAACGGGATCACATCATTAGGAGAATGATGTGATGGACAAGACCCAATCCTAAGCATAGCACAAGATCGTGTAGTTCGTATGCTAAAGCTTTTCTAATGTCAAGTATCATTTCCTTAGACCATGAGATTGTGCAACTCCCGGATACCGTAGGAATACTTTGGGTGTGCCAAACGTCACAACGTAACTGGGTGGCTATAAAGGTACACTACAAGTATCTCCGAAAGTGTCTGTTGGGTTGGCACGAATCGAGACTGGGATTTGTCACTCCGTGTGACGGAGAGGTATCTCTGGGCCCACTCGGTAGGACATCATCATAATGTGCACAATGTGATCGAGGAGTTGATCATGGGATGATGTGTTACGGAACGAGTAAAGAGACTTGCCGGTAACGAGATTGAACAAGGTATCGGGATACCGACGATCGAATCTCGGGCAAGTACAATACCGCTAGACAAAGGGAATTGCATACGGGATTGATTGAATCCTCGACATCGTGGTTCATCCGATGAGATCATCGTGGAGCATGTGGGAGCCAGCATGGGTATCCAGATCCCGCTGTTGGTTATTGACCGGAGAGTCATCTCGGTCATGTCTGCATGTCTCCCGAACCCGTAGGGTCTACACACTTAAGGTTCGATGACGCTAGGGTTATAAGGAAAAGATATACGTGGTTACCGAATGTTGTTCGGAGTCTCGGATGAGATCCCGGACGTCACGAGGAGTTCCGGAATGGTCCGGAGGTAAAGATTTATATATGGGAAGTCCTGTTTTGGTCACCGGAAAAGTTTCGGGTTTTATCGGTAACATACCGGGACCACCGGGAGGGTCCCGGGGGTCCACCAAGTGGGGCCACAAGCCCCGGAGGGCTGCATGGGCCAAGTGTGGGAGGGGACCAGCCCCAGGTGGGCTGGTGCGCCCCCCCATAAGGGCCCAAGGCGCCTAAGGGGGGAGGGGGGCAAACCCTAAGGGCAGATGGGCCTTAGGGCCCATACCTGGTGCGCCTCCCTCTCCCCCTCCACCTGGCCGCCACCCAGATGGGATCTGGGGGCTGCCGCCACCCCTAGGGAGGTAACCCTAGGTGGGGGAGCAGCCCCTCCCCTTCCCCTATATATACTTGAGGTTTGGGCTACCCAAGACACACGAGTTCCTCTCCTTCTTGGCGCAGCCCTACCCCTCTCCCTCCTCGTCTCTTGCGGTGCTTGGCGAAGCCCTGCTGGAGTACCACGCTCCTCCTCCACCACCACGCCATTGTGTTGCTGCTGGATGGAGTCTTCCTCAACCTCTCCCTCTCTCCTTGCTGGATCAAGGCATGGGAGACGTCACCGGGCTGTAGTGTGTTGAACGCGGAGGTGCCGTCCGTTCGGCACTAGGATCTCCGGTAATTTGGATCACGACGAGTACGACTCCTTCAACCCCGTTCTCTTGAACGCTTCCGCTTAGCGATCTACAAGGGTATGTAGATGCACTCTCCTTCCCCTCGTTTCTAGTTTCTCCATAGATAGATCTTGGTGACACGTAGGAAGATTTTGAATTTCTTCTACGTACCCCAACACTCCGATGGATATCGCTGTGGGAGGATGGTGTGATTTGGATCTGAGGATCCCTGACTCTTTAACTAGACGATTTACTCACATGGTTAGGGTGGCAAATGTAAAAATGCCCCGATTTCTCGCATTCGCTCGACACGTGGAAGATAGCCTTTATTAAAGCACAGAAGCCAAGGAGTGCAACATTCATGGGAAGCCGAACACTACTCATTACCAGGTACTCAGGATTTGGAGAAGAACCCTCCTTGCAATGCCGAAGACAATCTGCGCGCCGGACTCATCGTCATTGAAGCTTGGTTTAGGGGCTACTGAGGGAGTCCTGGATTAGGGGGTCCTCGGACAGCCGGACTATATACTTCGGCCGGACTGTTGGACTATGAAGATACAAGATTGAATACTTCGTACTGTGCCCGGGTGGGACTCTCCTTTGCGTGGAAGGCACGCTTGGCAATTCGGATATGTAGATCTCCTCCCTTCACTACAGGAAACAGCTAATTTGCCATCAGGCTTCTATAGACAACAAAGGCAGTATTACAGATGGCAAAGATTTTGCCGTCAGCAGGCTGACGGCAAAGTGAGTCGGCAAAGTCGAAATCGGCAAACAATTCTTTGCCGTCAGCTTTTCTTCGGGCAGACGGCAAAGATTTTGCCGTCATCCAACTATAGATTTGACGTCTCCCATAAATATTACAGCCAGCAAAGAAAGATGTCTTTGCCGTCAGCAAGAATCTATCTTTGTCGTCATCCTCAAAAATTACAGACGGTAAAGAAATTTTTATATTAAAATAACCCGAACCATAGTCCAAGTGCAGAGGACAACAATTAACACCATACCACAGTATACATTAGCACTTTGTTCCAAGAATCTATGAGGAACAGCAAATTTCACAATACAAGACTACATAGAATATATATATCACTTAATGATCCAAGGAAAAAACTGCTCTATCTCATTAGATTACAAAAGAGCAATAGCTAATGTAGCAGCCGAGATCTAGCGTGCGCAACCATCTTGAGTTTGATCTGCACGCCTGCGCCAACCTGCAATCATCCATCTTGAGTTTGATCTGCACGCCCGCGCCAACCTGCAACCATCCCCTGTGCCCTTGCTCGCCGGAGCAGCAGCAACCAGCAGCCGCACCCCTCTCCCTTCCTCTTCCGTTCTCAAAGCACAGAGCACACTAACGACGACGGAGCTGTCACCGCTCCTCGAGGGATGGGGTCAGGGCCGACGGAGGCACGCGGGGGCGCATCATCGAGGGATGGGGTCGGGGCCGACGGAGGCACACGGGGGCGACGAGGCCGGGGCCGGCGGAGGCCGGCGGGGGCGACGAGGCCGGCGGCGCCCAGGGCGAAGCAGAGGCCCGTGGGGGCGATGGGGTCGGCGGTGCCCAGGGCGAAGAAGAGGCCGGTGGGGGCGAGCCAGCTAGGCCGGGGCCGGCAGGCGAGGTGGTGGCGTGTGCTGGCGGGCTTGGGGGGCGACAGTGGCGGGGCCGGTAGCGCTGGGGCCGAAGGGGGAAGTGGGTGCGACCGGCGGCGAGGTGGTGGCCAGTGAGGCCGAGCGAGGTGGTGGCGGGTGCCGGCCTGCTCGATTTGGATCGAGACCAGAGAGAGAAATGAGATGGAGAGAGAGAGATCGTGGTGGGGATCGGGTACCGGTCAAGTGGATAAGGAGAGAGCAGTGGGGGCGTGGGGCGCGTGGGTGCGTGGGGCTGGGGGTCACGTGGGGATGTGTGGCACGGATCCTGCCATGTCATCGATCCATGTGATCGATCCGTGTGCTGTGTTTCTTTCTTTGCCGTCTGCATTTTTTGTTATAGACGGCAAAGTATGCTCTTTGCCGTCTGCAAAACAAGCACAGACGGCAAAGAGCTCACTTTGCCGTCTGCCAGAAAAACCACAGATGGCAAAGTATCTTTGTCATCTGCCAAAACAAATACAGACGGCAAAGAATCTTTGCCGTCTGTGTATTTTTTGCCAGACGGCAAAATGAGCTCTTTGTTGTCTGTGTTTTTTCTGTAGACGGCAAAGTTTATTTTGCCGTTAGTTTTTCTTTGCCGTCTTGTGATGACGTCAAACCCTTTCTTTGCCGTCTTGCCCGACAAAAACTTGACGGCAAAGACGTGCTAGACGGCAAATTAGCTGTTTCCTGTAGTGCTTGTAACTGACTCTATGTAACCCTAGACCCCTCCGGTGTCTATATAAACCGAAGGGTTTATTCCGTAGAACAACAATCAGAATCATAGGCTAACTTCTAGGGTTTAGCCTCTACGGTCTCGTGGTAGATCAACTCTTGTCATACTCATATCATCAAGATCAATCAAGCAGGAAGTAGGGTATTACCTCCATCGAGAGGGCCCAAACCTGGGTAAACATTGTGTCCCCCGCCTCCTATTACCATCAGCCTTAGACGCACAGTTCGGGACCCCCTACCCGAGATCCACCGATTTTGACACCGACAGCACTCTTTGAAGTTCTTTGTGTTGGTTTGAATAGATGAATATGAGATTGTGTGATGCATGTCGAATAATGAAACCCACGGATAGTTGAGGTGACATTGGAGTATCTAGGTGACATTAGGGTTTTGGTTGATTTGTGTCTTAAGGTGTTATTTTACTACGAACTCTAGGGCTGTTTGTGACACTTATAGGAATAACCCAACGGATTGATCGGAAAGAATAACTTTGAGGTGGTTTCGTACCCTACAATAATCTCTTCATTTGTTCTCCGCTATTAGTCACTTTGGAGTGACTCTTTGTTGCATGTTGAGGGATTGTTATATGATCTAATTATGGTATCCTTGTTGGGAGAACTTACACTAGTGAAAGTATGAACCCTAGGCCTTGTTTCGAAGCATTGCAATACCGTTAGTGCTCACTTTTATCATTAGTTACCTTGCTATTTTCACATTTTCATATTACAAAAACCTATATCTACCATCCATATTGCACTTGTATCACCATCTCTTCGCCGAACTAGTGCACCTATACAATTTACCATTGTATTGGGTGTGTTGGGGACACAAGAGACTCTTTGCTATTTGGTTGCTAGGTTGTTTGAGAGAGACCATCTTCATCCTACGCCTCCCGCGGATTGATAAACCTTAGGTCATCCACTTGAGGGAAATTTGCTACTGTCCTACAAACCTTTGCACTTGGAGGCCCAACAACGTCTACAAGAAGAAGGTTGTGTAGTAGACATCAAGCTTTTTTCTGGCGTTGTTGCCGGGGAGGTTAGCGCTTGAAGGTATATCTTTAGATCTTGCAATTGAATCTTTTAGTTTCTTGTTTTATCACTAGTTTAGTCTATAAAAGAAAACTACAAAAAATGGAATTGAGGTTGCCTCATATGCTTCATCTTTTTAATATCTTTCGTGAAAATTATGGAAAGGAAAATTGTGCTCAAGTGTTAGAAGAAGAATGTATTAAAATGTTTGGCACTAAATCTTTGGATGATGAGCATGATTGCAATGTTGTTAGTATGAATTATTTGAATATCCATGATGCTAATGATATGAAAATCCACAAGCTTGGGGATGCTATGTTTGATGAAGATGATATTTTTTGTCCCCCAAGTTTTGTTGAGCAAATTTATTATGATGAAAGCATCCCTCCTATCTATGATGATTATTGTGAAGACACGTATGCTATAAAGAATAATGATATACATGAAATGTGTCATCATGATTTTAACTTTGAATTGGATTATGCCTCACATGATAGTTATTTTGTTGAGTTTGCTCCCATTACTATTCATGAGAAGAAATTTGCTTATGTGGAGAGTAATAAAAATTCTATGCTTGTAGATCATGAAAAGAATGCTTTATGTGATGGTTATATTGTTGAATTCATTCATGATGCTACTGAAAATTATTATGAGGGAGGAATATGTGCTTGTAGGAATTGCAATAATATCAAGTTTCCTCTCTATGTGCTTAAAATCTTGAAGTTATGATTGTTTTGCTTTCCTATACTAGTTGATTCTTGTTCCCATAAAATGTTTGCTCACAAAATACCTATGTATATGAAGTGGATTAGACTTAAATGTGTTAGTCATATTCTTCATGATGCTCTCTTTATGTTTCAATTCTTATCTTTTATGTGAGCATCATTGAAATCGTCATGCCTAGCTAGAGAGGCATTAAAGAAAAGCGCTTGTTGGGAGACAACACAACACCTTTACCTACTATTTTTGTGTGTTCACATGATTAAGCTACTGTAGTAATCATGTTTCATATTTTTGTTTCAATAAAGTGCCAAGTAAGGCCTTTGGGATGATCTATGGTGATAGTTGATTTGATCTTGCTGAAAAACAGAAACTTTTGCGCTCAGGAAAACAATTCTCATTTTTAACAGAAGCACGATAAAATACTGATTATTTTTGCAGAAGATTAATAAACAAATTTCCTAGGACTTTAAATATTTTCAGAATTTTTGGAGTTACATAAGTATTCGAGAGTTACAGATTAGTACAGACTATTTTGTTTTTGACAGATTCTGTTTTCTATGTGTTGTTTGCTTATTTTGATGAATCTATGAGTAGTATCGGAGGGTATGAACCATAGAGAAGTTGGAATACAGTAGATATTACACCATTATGAATTTAGAAGGAGTTCACAACAGTACCAAATGTGGTGATTAATTTTCTTATACTAACGGAGCTTATGAGTTTTCTTTTAAGTTTTGTGTTGTGAAATTATCAAGTTTTGGGTAAAGTTTCGATGGACTAAGGAATAAGGAGTGGAAAGAGCCTAAGCTTGGGGATGCCCAAGGCACCCCAAGGTAATATTCAAGTACAACCAAGAGCCTATGTTTGGGGATGCCCCGGATGGCATCCCCTCTTTCGTCTTCGTTCATCGGTAACCTTACTTGGAGCTATATTTTTATTCACCACATGATATGAGTTTTGCTTGGAGCGTCATTTTCACTTATTAGGATTTGCTTGCTGTTATTTAGATTAATATTTTGCATCTTTTATTTCAATAAAAAGGCCAAGTGTAGCCTTTACCATACTTATTTTGCAAGTCTATATGTTTCTGTTTGAAAACAGAAAGTTTGCTGTCATGTTTTGAATAATTGTGAATAGTGAGAACATGATAAAATCTTGAAATTTTTACACAATGAGAAACAAAAAATTATCTATAGTGTGGTAATTTTTCAGAATTTTTACAGTTAAAGAAGTATGATTCCTCTTGCATTCTTTACAGACTATCCTGTTTAGACATATTGCTGTTATGATTGCATTGTTTGCATATGTTTGCTTGTTTAATGATTATATTTGAGGATAAGAATATTAAATATGTAGAGGCATTTAGTATGCAATGTCAAATTATAATTTTAGTGATTTTCTACAGTATAGAATGATAAGGTTTTACATCGATTTGTACTAACTTATCTCACGAGTTATTGTTGAGTTTTGTGTGGATGAAGTTTTTAAGAATTAGGGAAACCGTGATATGAGAGGAATTAAGGAGACACAGGATCTCAAGCTTGGGGATGCCCAAGGCATCCCTAGTTAATATTTCAAGAAGTCTCAAGCATCTAAGCTTGGGGACTCCCCGGTTGGCATCCCACCTTTCTTCTTCAAAAATGATCGGTCAGTTTTGGTTGAGCCTAAGTTTTTGCTTCTTCACATGATATGTGCTATCCTTGGAATGTCATTTTATTTTGTTTTGCTTGCTATATGAATAAAATACTAAAGATCTGAAATTTTTAAATGAGAGAGCATCTTCAAATAGCTACTTAATTATTTGACTACTCATTGATGTTCACTATTATCCTTTTGTAGTAGTTTTTCAGTACTCGCATGCTTCACTTATATCATTTTGAGAGTCTTAAAATAGTATGGCAATTTGCTTGGGTTATGAATTTTGTCTTAATATGATGGGTATTCAAGAGGGATATAATAAAAACTTTCATGAAGATCATTGAATATATGAGAAGTTTGATTCCTCATATTTGTTTTGAGATATAAAGATGGTGATATTAGAGTCATGCTAGTGAGTAATTGTGGTTTAGTAAGAATATTTACGTTAAGGGTTGTGATTCCCGTAGCATGCACGTATGGTCTCTCGTTATGTGATGAAGTTAGAGCACAATTTATCCTTGATTGTCTTCCTTTGTGTGGAGGTCGGGAGTGCGCGATGGTTAACTCCTACCAACCTCTCCCCTAAGAGCATGCGTATTAGTACTTTGCTTCGATGGCAAATAATTTTTTGCAATAAGTTTGTGAGTTCTTTATGACTAATGTTGAGTCCATGGATTATACACACTCTCACCCTTCCACCATTGCTAGCCTCTCTAGTACCGCGCAACTTTCACCGGTGCACTAAACCCACCATATACCCTTCCTCAAAACAGCCACCATACCTACCTATTATGCCATTTTCATAGGCATTCTGAGATATGTTTCCATGAAACTTCCACCATTCCATTTTGTTATGACACACACCATCATTGTCATATTATTCTCATATGCATCAGGCATTCATATAGAGTCATATCTTTGTTCTAGTATCAAGTTGTAATTCTTGAGTTGTAAGCAAATAAAAGCGTGATGATCATCATTATTAGAGCATTGTCCCATGCCAGGAAAGGATGATGGAGATTATGATTCCCTCACAAGTTGGGATGAGACTCCGGACTTAAATAAATAAAAAGAGGCCAAAGAGCCTAATAAAAAAAGGAGTCCAAAGAGCCCAAAAAGAAAAAAAGAAAAAGAAAGAAATGAGAGAAAAAAGAGAGAAGGGAAAATGTTACTATCCTTTTTCCACACTTGTGTTTCAAATAGCACCATGTTCTTCATATAGAGAGTCTCCTATTTTGTCACTCTCATATATTACTAGTGGGAATTTTTCATTATAAAACTTGGCTTGTATATTCCAATGATGGGCTTTCGCAAAATGCCCTAGGTCTTCATGAGCAAGCGAGTTGGATGCACACCCACTTAGTTTTCTTTGGAGCTTTCATGCACTTATAGCTCTATCCGTTGCATGGCAATCCCTACTCACTCACATTGATATCAATTGATAGGCATATCCATAGCCTATTAATTTGCCTAGTTGATGTGAAAATTTCTTTCTCCTTTTTGTCTACTACCACCTTCTATTCCACCTATAGTGCTATATCCATGGCTCACGCTCATGTATTGCGTGAAGGTTGAAAAAACTTAAGAACATTAAAAGTATGAAACAATTGCTTGACCAATATCGGGGTAGTACATGATTTATACTTTGTGTGATGGAGATAGAGCATGAAAAGATTATATGATTTTGTAGGGATAACTATCTTTAGCCATGATATTTTGAAAAGACATGATTGCTTCATTGGTATGCTTGAAGTATTGTTGTTTTTATGTCAATATTAAACTTTTGTTTTGAATCTTATGGATCTGAATATTCATGCCAAAGAAGGAAAGATTACATTGATAAACATGTTAGGTAGCATTCACACTTCATAAATTATTTCTTTTATCATTTACCTACTTGAGGACGAGCAGGAATTAAGCTTGGGGATGTTGATACGACTCCAGCGTATCTATAATTTATGAAGTATTCATGTAATGTTTACAACAAATTGATATGGTTTTGGTATGATTTGATTAGAATTAACCCGGACTAACGCTGTTTTCAACAGAACTACCGTGGTGTCGTTTTTTGTGCAGAAATAAAAGTTCTCGGAATGGGTTGAAAATTTACGAAGATTTTTTTGTGGACCAAAAAAGACCCCCGAAGTACCAGAGCTGGGCCTGGAAGTGGTCAGGGAGGACACAAGCTGGCTAGGCGTGCCATACCCCGGCCCCAGGGAGCGCGCTCCGAGCTTGTGGGCCCCTCAGGCACCCCCTTGACGTGAGACCGGCGCAAAAAATTCCTATAAATACTAAAAAAAACCCGAAAAGAACCCTGGATGACAAGTTCCGCCGCCGCAAGCCTCTGTAGCCATGAAAAACCAATCGAAACCTGTTCCTGCAGCCTACCGGAGGGGGAAATCATCACCGGAGGCCATCTTCATCATCTCGGCGGTCTCTATGATGAGGAGGGAGTAGTTCACCCTTGGGGCTGAGGGTATGTACCATCAGCTATGTTTTTGATCCCTCTCTCTCGTGTTCTTGATTTGGCATGATCTTGATGTATCACGAGCTTTGTTATTATAGTTGGATCATATGGTGTTTTCCCCTCTCTATATTGTTGTGATGAATGGAGTCTGGCTCTTTGAGATTTCGTTATGTTGGATTGAATATTGAATTTGAGAAACACTTGATGTATGTCTTGCACATGGATACCCGTGGTAACAATGGGGTATTATATTGATTCACTTGATGTATGTTTTGGCACTCGACTCGCGGATTCCCGAGGTGGCATTGGGGTAATCTATACATAGGGGTTGATGCACGTTTTCATCCTACGTTCTCCAATAGAAACTTTGGAGTGATTCTTTGCTGCACGTTGAGGTATTTTTATGTGATCCAATTATGCTATCATTGTTGAGAGATTTTGCACTAGTGAAAGTATAAACCTTAGGCCTTGTTTTCAAGCATTGCAATACCGTTTTTGCTCACTTTTGTTACTAGTTACCTTGCTATTTTTATATTTTCAGATTACAAAAACATATATCTACTATCCATACTACACTTGTATCACCATCTCTTCACCGAACTAGTGCACCTATACAATTTATCATTGTATTGGGTGTGTTGGGGACACAAGATACTCTTTGTTATTCGGTTGCATGATTGTTTGAGAGGGACCATCTTCATCCTATGCCTCTTCACGGTCTGATAAACCTTAGGTCATCTAATTGAGGGAAATTTGCTACTGTCCTACAAAATTCTACACTTGGAGGCCCAACACGAGTCGACAAGAAGAAGGTTGCATATTAGACATCAATAGCCGTCGCCACTTGTCCCGTGCTAGCATTGCATTTGAATTTTGGTATTTTATTTTCCTGTAACCGTTTTTGGTTTTAGATTTTTTTTGCCTTTTCAATTTTTGTCTGATTTTCTCTAGGTTCTGAAGGAATTTTTGAAGGAAGTTGTGCTTTTCTGTGTGCTTCGCGAAAAAGGGAAAAGCACAACCCATACTTCCTGAAAACGAAAAAAGCACATATTTATTTTCCCCGAAAAGCACAGTCGTGCTTCCCTGGAAAAGAAAAAAGTACACCCTATGCTTCGACGAGAAGTACAATTGTGCTATCGGAAAAAGAAAAGGTATAACACGAGAAGCACAACTGTGCTTTCACACAAATAGAAAAACACAATTTGTCTCCCCGAAAAGTGGAAAACACAGCTATGCTTCGAAAAAGAAATGAAAAAAATAGTGCTTTCAGGTTCTATTTTTTTTGGTTACGATTGTTTTGTTTTCCTTTTTTGTTTTTCATTTTTAACCTTTTTTAACCTTTTTTGTTTTTTTATTTCTATATTTCTGTTTTTCGTCAAAAAATGTTCGTCAAAATATATTAACTTGGGATCTTGTTTCCAACATCATGAAGCGAAAATAACAGTGCATAAAGTCCGTGGACGCGCGGTTCATGAAATAAAAGGTTTTGGAAAAAATGACAAAAAGGGAAAAATCACAGGTTGCGACAAGTGACACACATTCATTCTTTCACTTCTCAATAATAATAAAACCCATTAACGGTCACGGTATGGGCGAACGCTCAGTCCTGCCACGTCGGATTAAAGAGAGCGTGTGGGTTGGGCAGAACCGCAGCCTGCTTGTTTTGAGTGAGCCACGTATTGAGTGTTTTCTGGGAAAATAAGAAGAAAGAAAAAAAGAAAGAGGCAGCAGAAGCTTAATAGGCAAGGAGAAGGGCGCTCGGCAACTCAGATTCCTTTGCCTCCTCCTCAAGCCCACACGCAACCTCTTCTCTCTCCCCTGTGCTCTTCGTCGCCGCCGCTGCCGCCGCACTGCCTCACCCCATCTCCTTCCCTTTGCCGGCGCTCCACCCATCCGCTCTCCCCACCGTCCCCTCTCATCTCTCACATCGCCTCCTCCTCCTCTCGCTCCTCGCCTTCCACGCCGTCGCCGCCACTATCGCCGCTCCTCCTCTTCTTCCTTGCGCCCCCTTCCATCCCCTCCTGTGGCGGACGATCCTCTCGACGATGGATGTGGGAGAGGGAGAATCTGGGAAGGTGGGCGGGGCCGGGTTAACATAGGGTCGATTTAGAGGCCTCTCATGGCCGCGCCCACACCACCTGTGCTCCTCCCCTCCTGCGGCGCAGCTGATGCTTCTGGAGCTCCGTTCGGACAGGAATACGTCTGGCCTCCGGCCAATGGAAGGCCCTCATCGGCCTCGCGCCTCCGCCGGCCTCCAATCCCTCGCATCCAGCCCCTGATTCATGCACGCGGCAAAATGGCCGCTGCTGCCGGAGTGCCCTTCGTCAGCGAGGAGGCCCAGGGTGACACCGCCGTCGGCGCCGGCGCTCCCCAATGTAGCCACTCCGACGACGGCCAGGTGATCCATTCCGCTGCCCAGAGGCAGTGGCGGAGCCAGAAACTCAATATAGAGAGGGCCAAATTGTGTTATATGATGTTAGACGGGGCTAAATCATCTAAATATTGCTATTTCCGTTTGACAAATAGAGGATCAAGAGCACATGTAGGTGTATTTCTGAGAGCATAGGGGGGGCAAGGCCGCTGCCAACACCCCCTTCCTCCGCCACTGCCCAGAGGTGTTCTCTTTTGTGCTAGGTTTTTGTTTTCCCATTGATTTTCTGTCCAATTTTATCACAGGATTGTTACTGTCTGTCTCAACTCTCAAGTTCCTTTAAGTCACGTACATGCACATGCCCGCGTCTGATTTGTTATCGTGGTCACGTTCCTGCAGTAGCTACGTCCACGGTTGTGCAGGTTTAGCCCTCCTTTCTTTAATCCCCTTTTTTGTTTACCCTCATTTATCTTGTATTGTTCTTGAGAGAGGCTAGGCCCGCTGTCCTCTTTCCAGGTGAGGCGTTTGTTGCCTTGCTTAATTTTGTTTATTAGATATTGCATGCCTATGCTTCATCCTATTTTTGTAGTGGGATCTATTGTTTACATGTGTGCTGATTTCTGTGACTAAGGAGGAGTGATTGACAAAAAACTACCAGTTTAGGGGTTTGCGTCCCACAGAACTACCACTTTTTTAAAAGTGGCCGAAAACTACCAAAAAACGTAAAAATGTGACTAAAAACTACCAGGTTGACTGAATGGTGGTTTTGACCGTTTTAACCGCGATTCTGACGTGAGTGGCCCACATGCCAGGATGGCGGCCCGCCTAACGGCTAACGGTGCGCGCACGGGGCCATTAGAGCCGCTCGTCGGTCGCACCTGGTCGGGACCAGGTCATAACCTGGCCGACCGGGCCGCTCGTCCCCACCAGTTCTCTCACTCTCCCCCGAGCTCCTAGCCCTAGCCATCGGCAGCCATGGCGGTTGTGCACTACTAGGAAAAGTCCTACTAATGGCGCACCTAATTTGGCCATTAATGGCGCATTAGTGGTGCGTCATTAGTAGCACGCCATTAGTATATTTTACTAATGGCGCACCACTGGTGTGCCATTAGTATCTGGTATACTAATGGCGCACCTCAGATGCGCCATTAGTATATACAATAGTGCGCCATTAGTATGCCTCCCAGGGGGCCATGTATACCCAGGTGCTTTGGCATACTAATGGCGCACGACAACAGGATGCGCCATTAGTAACTTCGGCATACTAATGACGCACTGTTTAATGATGCGTCATTAGTATCCTTTGGCATACTAATGGCGCACTATGATGTGATGCGCCATTAGTATGAATATTAGGTTTTTTTCTGTTTTTGCACAGGTTACAAAATGTATAATTGGACAAAATATAGACAGCACACATCAACAACAGATTCATCGAATACAATAGAAGATTAGTCTCTGAATACAATTCATCATTTTAGTCTCCGAATACAATTCATCATATTAGTCTCCGAATTGAAAAGACCGAACAAAGATAGAACATTATATTACAAGTCTCGAGACCGCGAGTTTGTCTTCACATTACAAGTCGATATCGATCATCTAAACTACCATCACATAGAAGAGAGCTGCGGTCATCACGATGAGCATCATCACGATGAAACTCTTCTTCATCCGGTTCCTCCAACGCTCCCTCCCCTCTCCCGCTACATAGCGGGCGTATCTAGATTCGGCCTCGGCCCTAGTGGCGTACCCTTTGTAACTGTTACCGCTGAATCGGTGAACCTGTCTCCGACACTCCTCCCAGTCGTCGTAGACTCCGGGAACCTTACCCTTGTACACGACATACCACGGCATCGCTATGCAGTAGCCAAACGAAACGTTAGTACCAATTCACAGACAATACATAAGCAATATATAAGTATGCAACAGAACGATCGGAAGAGAAAAGCAAGACATTAATAGCATCGATTGCATCTAAGTTGGACGACTCTCGAAACCAAAGAGACATACTACAAGTTCATTAAAGTTTAATTACAACATGAGCCAATCGATGTTTCAGAACTAGACACAACATCACTGCTTTCGACTCGACTCAAGGGACCGGAGCGTGGATGAAGCCGCCGTCTATCGTGGGAGTCATGAAACAACGGGCGTTGTCAGCCTGCATTTGTAGGATTGTGTCAATGTCACTGTTGGACGGTTGATTTCTGAGGTAGAACTGCCCCGCGGTACGAAGGACATCTTGATGGATGATTTCCGCAAACTCCGACTGGATGCGAAAGAATTCTTGTCTGATGTCCGCATCCTGGATTGCCGACACGCTCGCGGCCCAATCTTTGAGTCTACTCGGTAGCAGAAGTTGATGATGGTCCCGTACGATCGCCCGCATGTGATGGATGGCGTAGTAGGCACCCTTCTGACCGCCAGGCGGCTGCTTGACGCAGAAGAACGTCGTATTGTGGGAGAACACGTGCTTGCCGTACTTACGAATAGGCCTGGTGAAGGTGCCTCCAGATTTGACGTAGCCGGGAGAACATCATCAAGAACCTTCTTGACATTTGTGTAGTCTACGTTCGACTGACGGTCCGGGTCGAAATACGTGGCCATGGAATATTTGGGGCTTAGGAGGATGAGCGTGCAATGTGTGTCACTGCAGAAAACATGGAATGTTAAAAGAAAAACGATCGAAATCTAAGAATTCATATGTTACGGGGCGGTTGAGGGGAGGACTTACTCGGGAAAGTAAGGCACGAGGAAGTTATCCTTATCTTGGTTTGCCAGAATGACGCCTTCGAGGTAAGAACTCGCGACTTGCCGGTCCCCAGCGCTGCCCAAGATCTTGGCACGCATGTAGAAGGGGTCGACTATCACGATGTCCGGGGTCTTGTCGCGAATGATCCGCATCTCCATACTCAGCGAAAATAGCCAAACGAATGTGTAGTGCAGCGGATGAAGGTTCAACATAGCGTGGATGTCATCAAACTACAGGACGATCGTACCCCCGATGGAGTTATCCACAAAGCCCTTGCCCTCTGGCACCTTGGCCGCGAAAACCGGGTATGCCACATCCTTCTCTCCGAGACGCCGCTTCTCCAAAGAAAGAACACTGTCATGCAGACTCCGCATAGCACCGGTTGCAGCATCGAGCATATTTCTCGGTAGCATCGGCCTACCCGCCACATGCACCCTCCTCGAGATATCCTCAGGTGAAGGTGGCCCGTCCTGAGCACGGATCGTACTCGGTGCCGGCTGGCCCGCACCCTTGTTAGTCTTTCTTTTGCGTGCCTTCTTCTTCTCCTGTAATGGGACCGAGTTCTGCTCACAGACCGCCTTCTTGAGTGTGTTGGGGCTGATCATATTTCGCACCTCGCCTATCTGAGGCTTGGTGAAGTCGGCAGCTGGAGGCGTCTCCTGAGAGCTGAACTGCAGACGACACCTGTTGCAACTTGGCTTCTCCGCGGTACTAGCTAGATCGCGCACGTCTTTTGTTGGGTTGGGTTCTTGAGAAGGAGGCCCCATGAAGTCGCCACCGTACCCATGATCGGCAAAGTACTGATCGACGTTGGCAAATGTATCGTCGTCGTCGTCGTTCTGATCCGGTGCCATATGCATGTTTGGATCCAGTGGCATAGGGATGTCCGGCACCGTTGCGGCGGTCTTGCCATGGGGCCGACTTGGTGCTGGCACGACTGGCGGTGTTGTCTTTGGGGTGGTGTCCCCCACCCCAAACGAATCTGGCTCTTCGGCCAAAGCAGGGGCCAGCTCAGGCGGGCGCTGAGGGTCATCACGTCATCATCGTCGGCCCCGACGGGTCGAATCGGAGGTAACAACTCATCGCAGCCTGGCAGCACCCGAACCAGTTGAACCCTAAACAAGTTGGGTGGCATCTGGGTACCGTGGAACAAGGGGTTGCCCGGTTGAACGATCTTGCCCTTGGCGACATCAACCAACTCGTTGTTCACGAAGTGCAGGAGAGTGCACGGAACGTCGGCGGCGCCCTGCGAAAACATGTAGGGCGTCAGGGATGCCCAGTCAAAGGCAAGGAGATGAAGTCCTCGGCCGAGAGAGGCTTAATTAGTTACTGTGATGATGGCGTCGAGCTCGGCTAATGTCGAGGCACCGCCAACGGCGGGCGTGCAGTTGACGGAGGGGCCGCTTGTTGGGTTTTGTAGTAATTTCAAAAAAATTCCTACGCACACGCAAGATCATGTGATGCATAGCAACGAGAGGGGAGAGTGTTGTCTACGTACCCAACGCAGACCGACTGCGGAACCGCTGACACGACGTAGAGGAAGTAGTCGTACGTCTTCACGATCCAACCGATGAAGTACCGAAACTACGGCACCTCCGAGTTCGAGCACACGTTCAGCTCGATGACGATCCCCGGACTCCGATCCAGCAAAGTGTCGGGGAAGAGTTCCGTCAGCACGACGGCGTGGTGACGATCTTGATGCACTACAGCAGCAGGGCTTCGCCTAAACTCCGCTACAGTATTATCGGAGAATATGGTGGCTGGGGGCACCGCACACGGCTAAGGAATAGATCACGTGGATCAACTTGTGTGTTCTAGGGTGCCTCTACCTCAGTATATAAAGGACCAAAGGGGGGAGGCTGGCCGGCCATAGGAGGCACGCCAGGAGAGTCCTACTCCCTTTGGGAGTAGGATTCCCCCCCCCCCCAATCCTAGTTGGAATAGGATTCGCGGAGGGGGGAAAAGAGAGAGGGGGGCCGGCCACCTCTCCTAGTCCTAATAGGACTAGGGAAGGGGGGAGGCGCGCAGCCCATGTAGGGCAGCCCCTTCTCTTTTCCACTAAGGCCCACTATGGCCCATATAGCTCCCGGGGGGTTCCGGTAACCCTCCCGGTACTCCGGTAAAATCCCGATTTCACCCGGAACACTTCCGATATCCAAACATAGGCTTCCAATATATCAATCTTTACTGTCTCGACCATTTCGAGACTCCTCGTCATGTCCGTGATCACATCCGGGACTCCGAACAACCTTCGGTACATCAAAATGCATAAACTCATATATAACTGTCATCGTAACCTTAAGCGTGCGGACCCTACGGGTTCGAGAACAATGTAGACATGACCGAGACATGTCTCCGGTCAATAACCAATAGCGGGACCTGGATGCCCATATTGGCTCCTACATATTCTACGAAGATCTTTATCGGTCAGACCGCATAACAACATACGTTGTTCCCTTTGTCATCGGTATGTTACTTGCCCGAGATTCGATCGTCGGTATCCAATACCTAGTTCAATCTCGTTACCGGCAAGTCTCTTTACTCGTTCCGTAATACATCATCTCACAACTAACATATTAGTTGTAATGCTTGCAAGGCTTATGTGATGTGCATTACCGAGAGGGCCCAGAGATACCTCTCCGACAATCGGAGTGACAAATCCTAATCTCGAAATACGCCAACCCAACATGTACCTTTGGAGACACCTGTAGTACTCCTTTATAATCACCCAGTTACGTTGTGACGTTTGGTAGTACCCAAAGTGTTCCTCCGGTAAACGGGAGTTGCATAATCTCATAGTTATAGGAACATGTATAAGTCATGAAGAAAGCAATAGCAACATACTAAACGATCGGGTGCTAAGCTAATGGAATGGGTCATGTCAATCAGATCATTCAACTAATGATGTGACCTCGTTAATCAAATAACAACTCATTGTTCATGGTTAGGAAACATAACCATCTTTGATTAACGAGCTAGTCAAGTAGAGGCATACTAGTGACACTTTGTTTGTCTATGTATTCACACATGTATTATGTTTCCGGTTAATACAATTCTAGCATGAATAATAAACATTTATCATGATTATAAGGAAATAAATAATAACTTTATTATTGCCTCTAGGGCATATTTCCTTCACGCTTGCTGCAGAGGTTGCCGGACCAGTACAACCGGGTGCATTAAGCTCCCGTGCCGGCGTCGGAGACACCAATGCCGCCTCCGCCGGAGACACCAATGGCCCCGCCATCGCGTTCTGCGAGTTGCTGGCCGTGAAGCTAGGAATCGGGGGCGGCCCCTGTTGGCCGCCCGCAATCCACGCACTAATCCCCTGGATCAAGGTAGGCACAATGGCGGTGATCGTCGCTCCGAGTTGTTGTTGCACTTGCTCTTGGACAATCTCCGGAATCCGCGCCACCTGTGCCCTGAGTTCTTGAACCTCGCGCGCCTGGCTTTCCGAGCTGGTCTTTTTCTCCTTTCGCCCACCAGTGTTATAGTATGACGACCATTTTGTCGACAAGCCTTTGCCGGCCACACGACCAGCTGACGTCGGCTTACTGAGCTTATCCTTGTTCTTCATTACATTCAACGCCCTATTTAGAGTGGTGTCCCAAGGGTTGCTCTTAGTCGACCCCGCGCTACTGCTTTCAGTCGCCTGCGGAAGGAATGTGAACCATTTAGAAATTTGGCTTCATTAATTAGAATGCAACCATATGGAGCTAATTACGCGGGGGTGTATTCCTTACCAGAACAAGCTCAAGCGCCCTGGTCTTCGGATCCGTGGTAAAGCTCCTTTGTTTTTGGGTCCTTCTTGTACCGGGCCCTGACAAAGTTCCTGGTCTGCTTGTCACCGTATTTATCGAAGAGGGGCGATAGGCCTTGCTCGGCACAGTCCGCCTCCTCCTTGTCCCATATAGGCTCCGCCACTCTGTAACCGCCGGGACCGAGTGTGTGTTCCCCTAAGTTCAGCTCCCGCATTTCTTTCCCCCACTTACTTGATTCGGAGTTTGCGGTGCTCGAGCAATTGATCTTGAAGTCGTTGTAGTCATCTTCGGTGATCGAAGGATTTTTCTCCTTGATCTTCTCATAACTCTCACCTTTCTCGATCATTCTCTTCACATTGCTTTTCCAAGTAGACAGGGCCTTGCTCATCTTCGTGAGGGCAGCATTGTTCACTTTATTCCCTTTGAGGCTTGTGTTTTCAAATTCAGCGGGGAACTTGTATCGTTCGTGCAGCTTCGTGAAGAGGAGGTTGCGCAAATTCCCTCGGTCAGGATGCCTCAGGTTCTCGGTGTTGATCGAGACGGTGCTCCGGAGAATGCACCCGAGCTGAAGCGAGTACCCCTTGACTATTCGTTCGGGCACCGTTGGATTCCAGTTGGACTCCACTTCAGTAACTTCCTCCTTGAGGGTGCGGAGCATGGTCGGGCGCCGGTCCTTCCGTTGCCTCTTCGGTTGGCTGCCATCTGTGCGTGCGCCGCCATCATCAGTGGTGGCATCCTCGGTGGCACCATCAGTGGTGGCATCAGTGGGGTCATCCTCGGCGGTACCATCAGTGGTCTCAGGATCGGTGGGGAAGGCGGTGTCCTCATACAAGTGAGGTTATTCCTCCATCTCCTGGGACAGCTCCCAGAATTTCTTGCCGCCCGAACCCCCGGCCTCATCGTTGTTGGCCATGTTTCTCTATAAATAGGAACAAAGTTTGGTCAAAAAGTTGGTTATTGTCAAGGAACAAGATCATGGTCTCATCATTTAGGGTTTGTCGACACCGAGGCATCCTAAAAGCTAAGCTTTTATCATTGAGGGTTTTTCAACGCCGAGGCACCCTAAAAGCCTAAGCTTTCATCATTTCGGTTTTTATCGACACCGAGGCACCCTAAAAGCCATGCATTAGTCACAAGTACACCGGGGCACTTGATCCTACTTAATTAACTACTAAGATACCCCGGCCCATGCATTAGTCACAAGTACCCCATATGTCCTATTTTTAGCAAAGTCATGCTAAAATTCACGGAAAATTTCAGCATGACCTTTGCTGAAAATAGGACATATGTGTTGGGTTTAGTAGTAATTTCAAAAAATCCTACGCACACACAAGATCATGTGATGCATAGCAACGAGAGGGGAGAGTGTTGTCTACGTACCCAACGCAGACCGACTGAGGAAGCGCTGACACGACGTAGAGGAAGTAGTCATACGTCTTCAGGATCCAACCGATCAAGTACCGAAACTACGGCACCTCCGAGTTCGAGCACACATTCAGCTCGATGACGATCCCCGAACTCTGATCCAGCAAAGTGTCGGGGAAGAGTTCCGTTAGCACGACGGCGTGGTGACGATCTTGATGCACTACAGCAGCAGGGCTTCGCCTAAACTCCGCTACAGTATTATCGAGGAATATGGTGGCTGGGGGCACCGCACACGGCTAAGGAATAGATCACGTGGATCAACTTGTGTGTTCTAGGGTGCCTCTACCTCAGTATATAAAGGACCAAAGGGGGGAGGCTGGCCGGCCATAGGAGGCGCGCCAGGAGAGTCCTACTCCCTCTGGGAGTAGGATTCCCCCCCCCCAATCCTAGTTGGAATAGGATTCGCGGAGGGGGGAAAAGAGAGAGGGGGGCCGGCCACCTCTCCTAGTCCTAATAGGACTAGGGAAGGGGGGAGGCGTGCAGCCCATGTAGGGCAGCCCCTTCTCTTTTCCACTAAGGCCCACTATGGCCCATATAGCTCCCGGGGGGTTCCGGTAACCCTCCCGGTACTCCGGTAAAATCCCGATTTCACCCGGAACACTTCCGATATCCAAACATAGGCTTCCAATATATCAATCTTTACTTCTCGACCATTTCGAGACTCCTCGTCATGTCCATGATCACATCCGGGACTCCGAACAACCTTCGGTACATCAAAATGCATAAACTCATAATATAACTGTCATCGTAACCTTAAGCGTGCGGACCCTATGGGTTCGAGAACAATGTAGACATGGCCGAGACATGTCTCCGGTCAATAACCAATAGCGGTACCTGGATGCCCATATTGGCTCCTACATATTCTACGAAGATCTTTATCGGTCAGACCGCATAACAACATACGTTGTTCCCTTTGTCATCGGTATGTTACTTGCCCGAGATTCGATCATCGGTATCCAATACCTAGTTCAATCTCGTTACCGGCAAGTCTCTTTACTCGTTCCGTAATACATCATCTCACAACTAACATATTAGTTGTAATGCTTGCAAGGCTTATGTGATGTGCATTACCGAGAGGGCCCAGAGATACCTCTCCGACAATCGGAGTGACAAATCCTAATCTCGAAATACGCCAACCCAACATGTACCTTTGGAGACACCTGTAGTACTCCTTTATAATCACCCAGTTACGTTGTGACGTTTGGTAGTACCCAAAGTGTTCCTCCGGTAAACGGGAGTTGCATAATCTCATAGTTATAGGAACATGTATAAGTCATGAAGAAAGCAATAACAACATACTAAACGATCGGGTGCTAAGCTAATGGAATGGGTCATGTCAATCAGATCATTCAACTAATGATGTGACCTCGTTAATCAAATAACAACTCATTGTTCATGGTTAGGAAACATAACCATCTTTGATTAATGAGCTAGTCAAGTAGAGGCATACTAGTGACACTTTGTTTGTCTATGTATTCACACATGTATTATGTTTCCGGTTAATACAATTCTAGCATGAATAATAAACATTTATCATGATTATAAGGAAATAAATAATAACTTTATTATTGCCTCTAGGGCATATTTCCTTCACCGCTTGCTGCAGAGGTGCCGGCCGACGTACACCCGGGTGCATTAAGCTCCCGTGCCGGCATCGGAGACACCAATGCCGCCTCCGCCGGAGACACCAATGGCCCCGCCATCGCGTTCTGCGAGTTGCTGGCCGTGAAGCTAGGAATCGGGGGCGGCCCCTGTTGGTCGCCCGCAATCCACGCACTAATCCCCTAGATCAAGGTAGGCACAATGGCGGTGATCGTCGCTCCGAGTTGTTGTTGCACTTGCTCTTGGACAATCTCCGGAATCTGCGCCACCTGTGCCCTGAGTTCTTGAACCTCGCGCGCCTGGCTTTCCGAGCTGGTCTTTTTCTCCTTTCGCCCACTAGTGTTATAGTATGATGACCATTTTGTCGACAAGCCTTTGCCGGCCACACGACCAGCTGACGTCGGCTTACTGAGCTTATCCTTGTTCTTCATTACATTCAACGCCCTATTTAGAGTGGTGTCGCAAGGGTTGCTCTTAGTCGACCTCGCGCTACTGCTTTCAGTCGCCTGCGGAAGGAATGTGAACCATTTAGAAATTTGGCTTCATTAATTAGAATGCAACCATATGGAGCTAATTACGCGGGGGTGTATTCCTTACCAGAACAAGCTCAAGCGCCCTGGTCTTCGGATCCGTGGTAAGCTCCTTTGTTTTTGGGTCCTTCTTGTACCGGGCCCTGACAAAGTTCCTGGTCTGCTTGTCACCGTATTTATCGAAGAGGGGCGGTAGGCCTTGCTCGGCACAGTCCGCCTCCTCCTTGTCCCATATAGGCTCCGCCACTCTGTAACCGCCGGGACCGAGTGTGTGTTCCCCTAAGTTCAGCTCCCGCATTTCTTTCCCCCACTTACTTGATTCGGAGTTTGCGGTGCTCGAGCAATTGATCTTGAAGTCGTTGTAGTCATCTTCGGTGATCGATCCTCGGGCGTCCTTTAGGTAGGGTGGTCCTGCTTCTTCTTGTGGTGTATGCTGCTACTTCATCATCGTCGTCATGTTCGATCCTCGGGTCGCCATACTTGTCGAAGTCTTGCTCATTGGCTACTCCATCCATTCCGATGATCTTCCTTTTGCCTCTCCTCACGACAACACGACTGGGCTTTGACGGGTCGGTAATGAAGAAGCATTGGTCCACTTGGGAAGCCAGTACCGATGGCTCATTTTTCGCGGTGACGTTTGCGCCCGTGGTCTTGGATTTGGCTTCGGGTATAACCATGGTGGTGAAATACCGGTCTTCTTTTAGGACGCTCTTGGCCCATCTGACACGGAACATCGGGACCTTCTCTCCAGCGTAGCTCAGCTCCCAGATCTCCTCGATCCTTCCGTAGTATCTGTCCTTGTCGTTACCGGTGTAGGATTCCATCGTTACCCCGGAGTTCTGATAACCATCGCTCTTCATGTCCTTGGCCTCGGTGTAGAATGTGTAGCCATTGATATCGTACGCCTCATAGGTCATCAGGTTGTGCTCGGCGCCCTGTGACAAGGCGAATATGAGTTGTTCTTCCGCGGAAGAATCCTCATGTAAAGGGTACAACAGAAGCTTCTGCTTGAACCAACGCGTGAAACATGAGTTGTGCTCTTGGAGTATATCTCCATCCGTCCTCTGTTGGCCTCGGTCATTGTACGTCTTCTTAATAAAGGTTTTGTGCTCTACCACCCAAGGATCGACCACGTCTATGTGTTGTAGTGCGACTAGGTTTGCTCTTTCAAAGTCGGCGAGTCGACCCTCGAAGTCGACATGCATTTCGCGGCGACCCTCACGGTGACCCCATCCAGCGAGCCTGCCGAGGTGCCTGTTGACGGGCAGACCAACGGGGTTCTTGATGCCTAGATAATTTGTGCAGTAGGAGATGCACTCTTCGGTCAGAAAGCCCCTGGCTATGCTTCCCTCTGGACGTGACATGTTGCGAACGTATCCTTTGATGACACCATTCATCCTTTCGAACGGCATCATGCTGTGCAGGAACGTCGGCCCGAGTTGGATGATATCGTCCACGATATGGACCAGCAGATGCACCATAACGTCGAAGAATGCGGGCGGGAAGTACATCTCAAGCTTGCATAGTATCACCACGATCTCTTCCTGTAGCCTTCTGAGTTGCCTCACGCCAACAGACTTCCGAGAGATGACGTCGAAAAAGTTGCATAGGCCAAATAGGGTTTCACGGACGTGCGCGTCCATGATCCCACGGATTGCAACTGGAAGTATCTGCGTCATCAGCACGTGACAGTCGTGAGACTTCATCCCGCTGAACTTCTGCTTCGCTGGGTCTAGGTATCTGCTTATCTTCCCCGCGTAACCGTAAGGAAGTTTTACTCCTACGAGGCAGGTGAAAAACTGCTCAATCTCCTCCTGACTTAGAGTGAAGCACGCGGGAGGGTAGTCATTTCCGGTCTTCTTGGCCTTTCTGCCTTTGCGACGACTTTCCGTGTCCTGCTTCGCCTCATCATCATCATCATATATGGCGTGAAGCTCATGCCTGATGCCCATTGATTTCAAGTCTGCCCTTGCTTTCGGCCCATCTTTGGTCCTCTCTGGCATGTTGAGCAGGGTACCAAGCAGACTCTCGCACACGTTCTTCGTGATATGCATGACATGAAGGCTATGAGGCACACGGTGGATCTTCCAGTACGGCAAGTCCCAGAAAACAGACCTCGTTTTCCATACCTTCAGCAGCGGCTCTGGCGCCTTTCGCTTCTTTCCCGGCTCTGGCGCCTTTTGCTTCTTTCCCGGCAGTGGGCAGTCTTTCCAATTTTTCAACAGCTCGTCTATTTCCTCGCCGCTCCTCGTACGCGGGCGTCCTCGGGGTTCGGTTTCACCATCGAATAGATCCTTGCGTTTTCTCCACGGGTCATCGTCGCGAAGCCACCTTCGATGTCCCATGAACACGGTTTTCGAAGACCCGGGATCTCTATCTAGCTGGCGATACGTTGTGTCATCCATGCACCTGACGCATCCAGAAAATCCGTGGACCACCTGCCCCGCGACATATCCGTAACCGAGATAGTCATGCACCGTCGTGAGCAGCGCGGCTCTCATAGGGAAATATTCTTTCTCTGCGGCGTCCCACGTATTGGCTGGCATTTTCCACAGCGTGTCAAGCTCCACTTTCAGCAGCCCCAGATACAGATTGATGCCGTTCCCTGGTTGTTTTGGTCCTTCAATTAGCATACTCATGTGAATGTACTTCCTCTTCATGCACAACCAGGGGGGAGGTTGTACATCCACACAAACACAGGCCAGGTGCTATGTGTGCTTCTCTGGCTGCCAAACGGATTGACTCCATCGGTGCTCGCGCCCAGCACGATGTTCCTTGGATCATTCCCAAATTCTAGGTCTTCGAAGTTCAACGCTTGCCACTGGCTCGCATCCTTAGGGTGACTCAGCATCTTGTCTTTTTTATCTATCTCCGGATCATTTGCGTCATCTTCTCGCTTCTTCTCCTCCCTATCCGCGTGCCAACGCAGGAGCTTTGCTACCTTAGGGTCCGCGAAATACCGCTGCAGATGAGGAGTGATCGGAAAGTACCACACCACTTTTCGAGGAGCTTTCTTCCTCTTCTTGTATCGAGTGACGCCGCACACCGGACATATGGTAGACTCCGCGTGCTCGTCCCGATAAATGATGCAATTGTTCATGCACACATGGTATTTCACGTGCGGTAAATCCAGAGGACACATGATTTTCTTCGCCTCCTCCAAACTGGTCGGGCACTTGTTCCCCTTGGGAAGACGTTCGTGCCAGAATGACATGTTCTCGTCGAAGCATGCGTCGGTCATTTTGTGTTTTACCTTCATCTCCAGAGCCATGAGCGTTACTTTCAGGCGGGTATCCTCAGGCCTGCATCCTTCATACAATGGAGTAACCGCGTCTAACTCAAGTTGATCCATCTTGGCTTTCTCTCGGGCGGCAGCTCTTGCGTTATCCGTCTGCTTGAGAAGCAGCTCTTGAATATGAGGGTCCTGCACCCAGCCCATCGATGGTCCAGCGTCGTCTGCTCCGCCGGCATCATCATCTTCATGATCATGCCCATCGTCTGCTCCGGCATCTTCCTCATCATCATGTCCTGCATCTTCTACATGATGACTGTGTACAGCATCACCGTCGTGATCATCTCCTGGGGATTCTTCGTCTTCTCGCCCGCCCGAGCCGCGGTGCTTGTGTTGCTGCCCTTCCTCATTTCTTGCCCGACCCCCATGGACGACTTCGTAGTCATCTTCATCACCTTGCCACCGATAGCCATCCATGAAACCACGCAAGAGCAAGTGATCCCGCACCTGCCCGGATTCCGGGTCCGCAATAAGGCTCTTCAGCTTGCATCTTCAAGACGGACATCTTATCTCCGTCTCGTTCTTTTGAAGCATCTCGGCCTTCGCAGACCTCAAAAACCTATTCACGATGCCTTCGGTCATCATGCGGACCATGGTCGCCTGCGGGGTAGAGCAAAACGATATTTTAGAACCAAGAAAAAATTTGGCATGACTTTCCCTAAAAATAGGACCAAAAAGAATGCTTAATGCCAAAATTCTTGCCGAAACAGAAATGAATCAACATTCCGGCAAAATATTGGCAACTATCGCATTTCAAATACCGGTACACCTCCAAACACAAACACATATGCAACACCACAAACATATGCAACACCACGAACATACATAGATCTAGCTAGGCCATAAAAAGTGCATGTGCACATTGTTGTAGGGAGAACAACATAAATATAGCTTCCCCCCTTACTTACCTATCAAAACAAGGTAATTTAACCACTTAAATTGAATGAATCTATGGTGGAAATGAGGTGAAAAAGAGGAGGCACCCGAGACAAGGAGGAGGTGGAGAGAATGAAGTGGGGAGAAAGTGAGTGTGGGTAGGAGAGGCTGTCCAAAATATCTTGTTGCTGCCCACTTACTAATGGCACACCAACTCTAAATGCGCCATTAGTAATCCAGGTTAAGAGGCTGTCCAAAATATCTTGTTGCTGCCCACTTACTAATGGCACACCAACTCTAAATGCGCCATTAGTAATCCAGGTTACTAATGGCGCACCTTCTGGTGGTGCGCCATTAGTAGTTTTGCAAAAAAGGGAATAAAAAATATAATAAAAAAACAACATTAGTGGCGCACTTTCCGGCAGGTGCGCCATTACTAGTTACAACTAGTAATGGCGCACTGTGTCTGGATGCGCCATTAGTATGTTTGGACAGGCGCACTAATTAAAAAAATTGATACTAATGGCGCACCCTGGGCCAGGTGCGCCATTAGTAGTTTCAACTCTAATGGCGTATCAGGAGGCTAATGGCGCACCGCTTGTCTGGTGCGCCATTAGTGTCAATCCCATCTATAGCCCTTTTTCTAGTAGTGGTGGATGCAAACTCCGGTGGCGATTCAGGCATACCTCCTGGCGGCAGCGCGGCGCAGCAGCCTTCTCAGTCCGAATCTAATCCTTCCGCTGGCGGCGGCAGCAGAGGTTGGATTGGTCGGTGCGGCGCGACCACCTCGACGGACAAGAAGCCAGAGCTCAGGTCGGTGGAAGCTTCCTCGTTCTTGCTGGCGGCGGCAGGTACGGCCTAGTTTTTGCATGGTTGTGAGATTCAGAGATTTAGAGAATCGGTTAATTTAGGTCTAGTGTTTTGCTTGCATGGTTAAGATTTAGTTATGTGATTGCAAATTGTTATATTGTGCAATACTTTGTTGTGTAAGGAAACTGAAAAAAGCAAGTTTGACAGAACAATATTGCCACTCTAGGTTAACTTGATGTATTAATCCTGTTGTTCAGTTAATAAGAATGTTAAATATTTCATTTTATATAATTTTCAGAATTGATGACCCAAAGTGGTCAATGGTTCCATTTTCAAATGCCAGAGATCTGTGGTTCGAAATTTATACCAGTCAGACATATCATATTTGACAATGCTTTCTCTTATTGGGAGTGAGGGCTTTGTGGCTGATGATTATATGTACTATGTATTTGATGAGGAGAAAGGATTAGAAGGTTTAGATCAAATATGTCAGATGTTGGCACACTCTCATAATGAAAAGTTTCTGAACATAAGAGTAGTGGGAGCTCTTGAGGAATGTAATGCAGATGAGAATAGAGAAGTTATTTTGCTGAACATTGCATTAACACTCAACAAAGTTGCACTAAGGTGGTGGATATAAGCATGGACAGAAAGGAAGAGCTGAAGAAAAGCATGGTGCAGAGAGAGGCTAACCTTAACCATTTTGAAGGTGATACTGATGTGTATGAATTTGTTTCTGATGATGAAGTTGCAAATTCAGGTTCAGATGGGAACAATGTGGATTTTCAGTCAGAGTATTCGTCTGAAGATGAAGCTGCAAAACAAGATACATCAGTGATACAGAAACTGAAGGTAGTGAGAAAACCTGGTCCAACTAGTAGATCCCACCATGAGATTGAGAAAATGGAGAAAGCAGATTGGTTCCCTGAAGTAGATGAAAAATGTTTCCCTGGTGACTATGGCATCAGTGATGAAGAAGATGAGCCTGAAGGATCCTATAAACTACCAAGTGGTAGGAAGAGAAGGAATAAGAAGTTGAAAGACAGGATATGGTATGATCACAAACTTCAAGGACCAGTAGAACAGTTTTGTAAGGGCTTGTGCTTCATCACTGTGTATGAGTTCAGAGATGCACTTAGGGATTTTCACATTAGGACTTTGAGAAATTTTCAATACCACAGAAATGCCCCAGATAGGATTATTGTTTAGTGCTCAGAGAGAGCCACCCATGGATGTGATTTTTATATATGTGCCTCTAAGTTAGCTCATGAAAAAACATTCTGCATCAAGAAGTGTGATATGTTGCACACTTGTGGAGCATGTGCAGAGTCCACAAAGGTTACTGCTAAGTGGATGTCAAGGTCAGTGGAGGCAGCATTGAGAAAAGACATTAGATCTCCTGTGCATGCATTAATTAAGAAGACCAAGAGTAAGTTTTCAGTGGATGTATCAAGAAGTGTGGCATATAGGGCAAGGAGGAAGGCTGTTGATGTAGTTCAAGGTGACCACAAGCAGCAGTACTTGAGGCTCAGGGATTATCTTCAAGCAGTTCTTGACACAAACCCAGGTAGTAGGTGTATAGTAACAACATTTGAAGATCCACAGAATCCAGCACCTACTCCTAGATTCAAGTATATGTTCTATTGTTTAGCAGCTTCAAAGGAAGGTTTCCTTAATGGTTGCAGACCATTTATAGGTCTTGATGGATGCTTCATCAAGTTAACCACTGGACAACAAATTCTTGCAGCCACAGGAAGGGATGGAAACAACAATATTTATCCTATAGCTTTTGGTGTGGTTGACAAGGAAGATGGTGAAAGTTGGAATTGGTTTTTAACTCAATTGAGATGTTGCATTGGCAGTGGCAACAAATTTGGAACATACACTATCATGTCTGATAGGCAAAAGGTTGGGAAGAATTTCATTGAGCAATTTATGTTATTACTTTTTTCAATTGTATTAATAATTTGTGAATGTGCAGGGCTTGCTTAAGGCAATAAATGAGGTATTCCTTGATTCACCTCAAAGGTATTGCCTTAGGCACATATATGCAAATTTTCAATCTGCTGGATTTAGAGGCCAGGAACTAAAGAAGTGTATTGACAAGGCTAGCTACTCCTACACTAAACATGGGCATGAACTAGGCATGGCAGAGCTGAAAGCACAGTCTGAGGATGCTTGGAAATGGCACAAAAAATTGAGGTCTCTACTTGGGCTAGGTTTGCTATGGATCATACTTGCAAAACAGATTTAGTTGTGAACAATCTAAGTGAAGTCTTCAACAAGATGATACTGGATGTTAGGGCCAAACCAATAAGGACAATGTTTGAAGGGATTAGGACCAAGCAAATGATCAAGAGGCAACAAATTAGGGAGAAGTTACAGATTAGCAGGTGGACAATCACACCAACCTACTCAGAGATTTTAGAAGAGAACAAGTAGTATGCCAAGTATTGTCAGGCTGACAGAGCAGGTCCAACAATTTGGCAAGTTACTAGCAAAGAAAAACAATATTGTGTGGACATGGAAGGGTATACATGTGACTGCAAGAGATGGAACATGACTGGTGTACCTTGCAGTCATGGCATATCTGTACTAACAAAGCAAAAGCTGCATCCTGAGGACTATGTCAATGACTTTTTCAAGAAGCCACTTTATTTGGAGACGTACAAAGAAATCATATACCCTGTTCCTGGTCCAGATTTCTGGCCTCACACAAACACTCCAGACATTGAACCTCCTGTGTTCAAAGAAAAGGCAGGCAGAAAACAGACTGCAAGGAGGAAAGGAGAGTTTGAAGTTCCTGTCCCAAGAGACACCAGTAGGATGGGAACAATTACCTGTGGAAATTGTGGGTTGGAAGGACACAAGTATACAAGTTGCAATAAGACTCTTATGCCTAAACTGCAAATGAGGAAAAACAAACAGCGGGTAATTATCAAGCATCAGAGCAATGTTTCCTTTTACATAGTCTAATCTAAGTTAAGTTGGACCTTTAATGTAGGAAAACAGGGCAGTCTATGCACCTGCTCCATCTGCTCCAATACAAACTCCAAGAGCACCAGCCCCTAGTGCAAGAGCACCAGCTGCTGCTGCATCAGCACCAGCTGCTGCTGCAAAAAGGGGTAGGCCTACAGGTGGAGGGAGAGGCAAGGAATTCAGTGCACCAAGATCTGTTGCTGCAACTTCAGAGGTTTTGGTTGGTAACAAAAGGAAGAGGTTTGCAAGTAGCAGATTGGGGGGTTATTTCTATGCCAGTGGTAACTGACACTATAAAAAGGTAGAACTTCTCTCTTTGAACCTGTTTGAATTAGTTTAGAACCTGTTTCTCTTTATTTTGAACCTGTCTGTACTTTTCGGCATGAGTATGTCTGAATTTGGGTGAACCTGACCGAACCTCACTGTACTTGTATCAAATTTGTGGTGTGCCGTGGGCCTGATGGTGGGCTTCCGTGTTGGACCTAACTAACCCACCAAGCCTGCCACACTGTGTACATAAGAGAGGCCACCAGAAACCACTGGATCCCTGCGCCTCATTCCCCTTGACCAAAACCTAGCCGCCACTGATGGATCCACAGTTAGGAGAGGTAGTTGATGAACAAGACGAGGTTGCTAGGGCTGAAAGGAGGGCCAACCGTCGAGCACAGGCACAGGAGTGACGCCAGAGGATTGCTGCCATGATTATGGCGGAATGCAACCAGAATGACGTGAAGCAGTTCAAGGAGGTGTTCCCAGAAGGAACCAACATCACAGATGAACTAATCATCTGGTGGGCCAGAGACAGGGCTTCTTTCCATCGATTCCAAGAAACAAGGAAGAGATGGACTCAGATCCTGGCTGCAGCAGAAGGAAGACAGGATTGGGATTAGTTCTACGCGGTAGTTTCTGACTAAATTGTGGTGTTTCTGAATCTGCTTGTCTTGTGCTCAATATTGCCCTGAATCTTGTTCTTAGTCTTGCTTTGAATCTTGTCTTCTTCTGAACTTTATGATTGCAGTGAAGGATGCAGTTCAGGAGATGCACCAACCGTGATGAACACGATGCAATGTGGCTACCTGAATCTATGTTAAAGAGAGTACTCATGTTAAAGACTATGCTTATTTTCTGAACTATCTATGTTTTGGTTGTTGGAAAATCTATGATAAAGACTATGCTTATTTTCTAAGAAATGTATCCATGGCACAGTATTTTTAATTCTGAACTTATGCCTGAATCCATCTATCTGCATTTATCTGAATGTTTCTATACTTGGGCTTTGCTGAAATGTGATTTTTTCGTCACTCTAATTTTTGAAATACTCCACTGTTTGACCATCAACTACTCCACTGTTTGAGCACACAAGTTCCAAGTTGCTGGGTTTCAACAAAGACTTTAATTGCAACACAACTACCACCATTTCTCATCACTCAATCTCGAAAACCTCACTTTCACACTCCACCGCACTTCCTCCACTCCAACATTTAAGTAGCCAACAGCTCACTCTATCTCTGCTCACTCTACCTCTCTCTCGAAAACCTCACTCCACCTACATCCATGGCTAGTTCTTCCTCTACGCCAGACCCATGGCTGAACCCCTTCCCCACCGGCAAGGGCTGGGTTGCCATGCTTTTTGGGTCGGCTCGCGGTGACGAAGACCTCTTCCTCGACTACATGAAGATTGCCATGAGATACAGCAGTGCACAAGGGCTCGTGGATGCATCAGAAGAGGTGAGGAAGAAGGCGACGACTGAGGAGAAGCAGCGCATGGACCAGCGCTATGCAACCCCAGGTAAGGGTATCATGCCCATCGACATGTTGCTGTGGGTAATGAAGGAGGCGGACTCCGGCGATGCTGGGCAGAGGGAACGGTGGGCAGCCCACCGCTATATCCCTCCAGCACAAGCTGCAACTCCAACTACTATGGGCAACGCCGACGAGGACCTGCAGATCATCACCCCACCAGCACTGCTGGCTCGCCGACGTCCTCCTCCCATCATCGTCATCAATGGAGACGAAGAGGAGGTGCCAGAGCTGCCACCTACCACTCAAGTCAAGCAAGAGGTGCGACGGTCAGGTCACATAGCAGGGCAGGGGCCTAACAATCTGAAATAGTTTGTTTCATATTCAGTTATCACCAGATCTATGTGAGATTCAGTTATGTCAGTTTAGTTCTGTCAGTTTATCAGGGTGTTTGCAATCTCAGTGAGATTCAGTTCTGTCAGTTTAAGTGTCTTTGAACAATTTCAGTGTCCATGTCCTATCTATGTAAGACTAAATGCTATCTATGGGAGACTAGATGTCTTCCAAACTTCTCTGAATTTGTCTGAACCTGTGATGAAGCAATTTATGAAGTAAACAGATCTCAGCAAGAACTTATGATACAACACACACAAATAAACTACATCAGACTTAGATAATTTAGTTCTTAACTTAACTTAGCACCAGTTCTCAGCATCAGGATAATATTTGGGCAGTACAGATCAGGGCAAACACCACCCCCACACCAACCAAAATGATCTGAACCCATTACAGTTCTTAGGTAGTTCAAAGGTAGATCAGGGCATATTTGCATCAGACTGATCATTCCTAGGCCAATTATATATATAGGCCTCATATATACTTACCATCCAGAGAGCTGCCACTTCACTCCTCCATCACAACTTCCTTTATCTTGTCCAACTTTTCCTTGCACCCATGACCAACCTTAAGGAGCTCAGCAATGACATTCTCCAGCTTCTTCTTCTCTTCTTTAAGGAGATCTTTCTCCACCTCTAGCTCCTTCATGGCCTTCCTTGTGTTCTGCATTATATCAGCTTGACTCTGAAGGATGCACCTTTGTTCTTTCTTGAGCTTAAGCTTCTCCATTTGAAGCTCAATCTTTGCCTGCTCCTCAAGTTGCTTCTTCTTCTCCTTCAGTTCATTGATTGCCTGGCTTGTGCAACCCATGTCATGATATTTGATTCCATCCTGATAATCAAACAACTTGGACACATCATCCACCAGCTGGCTATACTGATTGGCCAGAGAAGCAAGCTCCTTCTGCAGTTTTGCAACCTCTATCCCATGAGCCTCATTATCCTGGGCTCTACCAAGGTTCTGCTCATGATACATATCCCAGAGCTTGCTTAAGCACCTTTGCAGAATTACAGGCCAGGGGGCATCTACCCACTCCAGAACACCACAGTTCACACCATCCTAAAAATCAATTTAATTTTACAGTGAACAAGCAAATTCAGAATAACAAATCATAAACAATAATGATATAAGCTACACTAGCTAGTTAGTTCTATACTACAAGTACAGTATTCATACTTGTTTCCAGTGCTCTTTATTACAAGTAAAGTATTCAGACATACCAATGTTTTCAGACTTAAGGAAAATTCAGAATAACAGCAACTAAACACTCTGTTTCCACTACATAGCAGAAATTCAAACTAATCAAATCCACACCAACTTGGTCCATTACCTCAGTAGCACATCCTATGAATCTCCTGCCAGTGTCAGTGCCTTCAAATGCCACAAACTTGCCCGCCCTCTGCCTGTGCAGGATGCACCTTCTGTCAGATTCAGTCACAAGCCCACAGAAACTAGGGTCTATCACAGTGTCAGGAGTTTGCTGCAAAAGCAAAAGCATATCTATATCAAGAACAACTCACATATATCAACTTAAATGGAAAAATCTCAAATATCTTCAAACCCTAACCCTAGAACAGAACAGACATGAGAGGGAGAGGATAGACTGAGATGACTTACAAAGTACTCCATCTGCATGCTGCTGAACTCGCTCATGTACTCGTCATCGTCGTCCGACGTCTCGTTGCTGTTCGGCCACGACGGCATGGTCGCGGCGTCGCCGGAGCGCGAGAAGAAGAAACAGAATCAGAGGAGAGCAGAGAGGAGTTGAGTGAGCTCGGGGGAGAGTGAGAGAGCTGGTGGGGACGAGCAGCCCGGTCGGCCAGGTTATGACCTGGTCCCGACCAGGTGCGACCGACGAGCGGCTCTAACGGCCCCGCGCGCGCCGTTAGCTGTTAGGTGGGCCGCCAGCCTGGCATGTGGGCCACTCACGTCAGAATCGCGGTTAAAACGGTCAAAACCACCATTCAGTCAACCTGGTAGTTTTTAGTCACGTTTTTACATTTTTTTGGTAGTTTTCGGCCACTTTTAAAAAAGTGGTAGTTCTGTGGGACGCAAACCCCTAAACTGGTAGTGTTTTGTCAATCACTCGACTAAGGAGGCTGTCAGTTCTGTCAATGACGCTAAATACTTGCAGTTAGGAAATAACAGTCCCCATATTGGAAGGCTTTTCGTCGAAAAATATTGGAAGGCTTGTTTATTTTGTCTTGGGTCAAAAAATATTGGAAGGCTTATATTTGTTTACAGAGGGAGTAATAAATAAGAAGGCTAGCTTAGGTTCTAAGAATTGTTGAAACATACTATATACTCATAACAGAAATATAAAACAAAGACATGGACAATTTATTCCTGCTATGTGATGAGAAGCACTATTCTAATAGAGATAGAAATGCTTGTTTAAATTATATGTCTGCTTTACCATGCTTGCCAATATCCACTTCTGCTTCAAGTGCTTCTATAATTGCAACTTCGGGAAGTGTGTGGTTTGAAGATGTGAGATGTGGTTCTTACATAAATATTTAAATGGGCACTTATGAATTAGAAGGGAATAGTTGCCTTGCCTTAGCAAAGTTCGTGTAAGGAAAATGATTGCCTCAGCTAACACAATACTTATAGGAACGATAGATGCAAATTCAAGAACTTAATAAGATAATTATTTTTTCCTTCCAGAACAATGGTCTGTTTGTGCCAGGGACTAACATATTTCATAGGAGACATGATTTATATCTTTTAGGGTCAGTACAATTTTCATACAATCATGGTTTTATCTTTTAAAGTCGGTAGATTTTTCATTTATTGTTTTATTCCCCTGAATGTTTACCTAAGCGGATAGCTGCTATTCATTGTATCTTTTGTCAGATGGCTTCTATCACCCTTGCTGATCTATGTTGTGGAAGACAAAATCAAATGCTATGTGTCCGGGTGCCTCGGCTTACGCATTTTTGCAGCAGTTTAGAGAGCGGTCCTATCAAGCTCATACACATGGTCATCATCGACGTGCAGGTACTGTTTAGCACATAACATGGCAGCAGACCAATTGTGCATATGTTTTTCCTTTCATGATGCATCCTTTTGTCCTAGGGTAACTGCCACTAGTAGAAAACAGGGCTTTGGTCCAAGCCGGGGTCAGCCCATTAGTCCCGGTTCAGTCCAGAACGGGGACCAATGTGGGCATTGGTCCCGGTTCGTGAGCCCAGGGGGCCGGCCGGGCCACGTGGGCCATTGGTCCCGGTTCATCTGGACCTTTTGGTCCCGGTTGGTGGGATGAACCGGGACCAATGGGCCTCGCTCCTGGCCCACCACCATTGGTCCCGGTTGGTGGCTTGAACCGGGACCAAAGGCTCCCCTTTAGTCCCGGCTCATGTCACCAACCGGGACCAATGAGGTGCCTATATATACCCCTCGCTTGCGAGCAGAGCACCCCAGTGCTCTATTTTTCTCTGGCCGAGGGGGAGAGGGCTTGGTGGTGCTCTAGCTCACCTCCTATGCACACAAGGTGTTCAATCGAATGCCCGAGCCACACTACTTAAGCTTTCTCCTCTCCAAGCTCGACCTCCAAGCTCCATTTTCCATAATATTTGTCTAGGTTTAGCGGTCCGTCACGCCCCGTCCCCGTCTTCACCGCCGTTGATCACCCGCGCCGAGCTCATCGCCGGCACCACCGTGGTGAGCCTCTTGTTCTTATCTTCTTTCTGAAAGGAAAAATATTCTTACTTGTATGTTTACATAGATACTTGTATTATTTTCTTACTTTTATTATTGCATCTTATATAGTGCGATGGTTTTGGTATCCGGCCCCGTCGGCCCTCGTCCTGTCTATGATTCGGATGTGGTATATATATTATCTTTATAACTATTGGTTCATTTATTGTTTATGAAAATTATGCCGACCAACGTGACATAGATTTTATTTATGTAGGATGTATGTGAATCGGAAATGCCAACCGACCCTATTGTCGAGAGGTTAAATTTAGTTGAAGAAGAAAACAATTTGTTGAAGGAAAAAATAAAAAAATTGAGGAGGAGAAGATGATATTGGAGTTGCATGTTGCGGATGTCGTCGATGATCACAAGATCAAGATGGATGCAATGCGCTTGAAGATTAGAAAGATTAGAAAATATGCCATTCATACCGAGGCTTGGTATCATTATGCGTTGGATCAATTGTTACCTTGGTTGCGATTATGATCGCATTTGTTTTCGCATTGAAATGTTTTACATAGTTTCAATGTATGGTTTAATTAATTAGATGCTCTGGAGAGCTATATGTTGTTAGATGAGAACTATGTATGCACTTTGGTTTTAATGTGATGATGAACTTCTATTAATTTGGACACTTAATTATATATAATGCACGCAGATGAACCGGCAATGGATGTACGGTGACAGACACACCTGCGAGTACATTAAGGGCGTGCATGAGTTTCTCGATGCGGCTGAGGCAAACAAGCAGAATGGTTTTATGTGTTGTCCATGCACTGAATGTGGGAATACGAGGTCTTACTCTAACCGGAAAATCCTTCACTCCCACCTGCTTTACAAGGGTTTCATGCCACACTATAATGTTTGGACGAGGCAGGGAGAAATAGGGGTTATGATGGAAGACGGCGAAGAAGAAGAGTACGATGACAACTATGTGCCCCCTGAATACGGTGATGCTGCAACGGGGGGAGCTGGTGAAGATCAAGAGGAACCAGACGATGTGCCCAATGATGCTGCAACGGGTGAAGCTGCTGAAGATCAAGAGGAACCAGACGATGTGCCCGATGATGATGATCTCCGCTGGGTCATTGTCGATGCAAGGACGCAATGCGAAAGTCAAAAGGAGAAGCTGAAGTTTGATCGCATGTTAGAGGATCACAAAAAAGGGTTATACCCCAATTGCGAAGATGGCAACACAAAGCTCGGTACCGTACTGGAATTGCTGCAGTGGAAGGCAGAGAATGCTGTGGCTCACAAAGGATTTGAGAAGCTACTGAAAATATTAAAGAAGAAGCTTCCAAAGGATAACGAATTGCCCGACAGTACATACGCAACAAAGAAGGTCGTATGCCCTCTAGGATTGGAGGTGGAGAAGATACATGCATGCCCTAATGACTGCATCCTCTACCGCGGTGCATACAAGGATCTGACGCATGCCCGGTATGCGGTGCATTACGGTATAAGATCAGACGAGATGACCCTGGTGATGTTGACGGTGAGCCCCCCAGGAAGAGGGTTCCTGCGAAGGTGATGTGGTATGCTCCTATAATACCATGGTTGAAACGTCTGTTCAGAAATGAAGAGCATGCCAAGTTGATGCGATGGCACAGTGTGAACCGAAAGAAAGATGGGAAGTTGAGAGCACCCGCTGACGGGTTGCAGTGGAGAAAAATCGAGAGAAAGTACTGGGATGAGTTTGCAAAGGACCCAAGGAATGCATGGTTTGCTTTAAGCGCGGATGGCATTAATCCTTTCAGGGAGCAGAGCAGCAATCACAGCACCTGGCCCGTGACTCTATGTATGTATAACCTTCCTCCTTGGATGTGCATGAAGCGGAAGTTCATTATGATGCCAGTTCTCATCCAAGGCCCTAAGCAACCCGGCAACGAAACTGATGTGTACCTAAGGCCATTAGTTGAAGAACTTTTACAGCTGTGGAATGGAAACGGTGTACGTACGTGGGATGAGCACAGACAGGAGGAATTTAACCTTAAGGCGTTGCTGTTCGTGACCATCAACGATTGGCCCGCTCTCAGTAACCTTTCAGGACAGACAAACAAAGGATACCACGCATGCACGCACTGTTTAGATGACACTGAAAGTATATACCTAGACAAATGCAGGAAGAATGTGTACCTGGGCCATCATCGATTTCTTCCGACCAACCATCAATGTCGAAAGAAAGGCAAGCATTTCAAAGGCGAGGCATATCACCGGAAGAAGCCCGCCATGCGTACCGGTGATCACGTACTTGCTATGGTCAATGATTTACACTGCGTAATCTTTGGAAAGGGTCCCGGTGGACTAGCTGTTCCGAATGACGCTGAGGGACACGCACCCATGTGGAAGAAGAAATCTATATTTTGGGACCTACCCTACTGGAAAGACCTAGAGGTCCGCTCCTCAATCGACGTGATGCACGTGACGAAGAACCTTTGCATGAACCTGCTAGGCTTCTTGTGCGTGTATGGGAAGACAAAAGATACATGTGAGGCACGGGAGGACCTACAACGTTTGCACGAATAAGATGGCAAGCCTCCGAAGCAGTATAAAGGTCCAGCCAGCTACGCTCTTACGAAAGAAGAGAAAGAAATCTTCTTTGAATGCCTGTTCAGTATGAAGGTCACGACTGGCTTCTCGTCGAATATAAAGGGAATAATAAATATGCCAGAGAAAAAGTTTCAGAACCTAAAGTCTCATGACTGGCACGTGATTATGACGCAAGTGCTTCCGGTTGCATTGAGGGGGCTTCTATCGAAAAACATCCGATTAGCCATTGTGAAGCTATGTGCATTCCTCAATGCAATCTCTCAGAAGGTGATCGATCCAGAAATCGTACCAAGGCTAAGGAGTGATGTGGCGCAATGTCTTATCAGTTTCGAGCTGGTGTTCCCACCATCCTTCTTCAATATCATGACGCACGTCCTAGTTCATCTAGTCGACGAGATTGTATCCTGGGGCCCGTATTTCTACACAATATGTTCCCCTTTGAGAGGTTCATGGGAGTCCTAAAGAAATATGTCTGTAACCACGCTAGGCCAGAAGGAAGCATCTCCATGGGCCATCAAACAGAGGATGTTATCGGGTTTTGTGTTGACTTCATTCCTGGCCTTAAGAATATAGGTCTCCCTAAATCGCGGTATGAGGGGAGACTGACTGGAAAAGGCACTATTGGAAGAAACTCAATAATATGCAGGGACGGATATTCTTGGTCTCAAGCACACTACACAGTTTTACAGAACTCTACCTTGGTGACCCCGTATGTCGATGAACACAAGAACAGTCTGCGCTCCAAACACCCGGAGCAGTGCGACGACTGGATTACATGTGAACACATCAGGACTTTCAGTAGTTGGTTGGAAACACGTCTCAGAGGTGACAACACTGTTTGTGATGAGTTGTACTTGTTGTCCAGGGGACCATCTTTGACTGTATTGACTTACAAAGGATACGAGATAAATGGGAATACATTTTACACAATCTCCCAAGATCAAAAGAGCACCAACCAAAACAGCGGTGTCCGCTTTGATGCAGCAACCGAGAGCGGAAAGGACACATATTATGGTTACATAGTGGACATATGGGAACTTGACTACGGACCTGATTTTAAGGTCCCTTTGTTTAAGTGCAAATGGGTCAATCTGTTAGGCGGCGGGGTACAGGTAGACCCCAGTACGGAATGACAACAGTGAATCTGAAAAATCTTGCGTACACTGACGAACCGTTCATCCTAGCCAATGATGTGGCACAGGTTATCTATGTGAAGGACATGTCTACCAAACCGAGAAAAAGAAAAGATAAGGAAGCGAATACATCATACGATGAGCCAAAGCGCCACATAGTTCTTTCAGGAAAAAGGGACATCCTGGGAGTGGATGGCAAGACAGGCATGTCTGAAGATTATGAAAAGTTTCATGAAATTCCTCCCTTCAATGTCAAGGCTGACCCAAGCATCCTGATAAACAATGAAGATTATCCATGGTTACGGCGCAATAAGCAAATGACACAAGCGAACAAAAAAGTGAAGACTTTCTCCCGCAACTATTATGATGATACCATGCCAACTTTGTAACACACGAACATGCTACCATTGTCAGTTTTGTACATGCACATGCTATGTGGGTGAAATTATGATACCATGCCAACTTTCAACTTTTTCAGAGTTCATTTGAAATGCTTTCATGTCTTATGGTTCGGCCCTCGTAATACCATGACCATTAGTCCCTGGCCCATGCCAACTTTCAACTTTCTAAAACTAATGGCACTAACAGAAAGTTTATAATTTTGCTCCTCGCCCCTGGCCCATGACCATTAGTACCGGTTTGTGCCACAAACCGGGACTAAAGGGTTGGTCCTCGTTGCGGGCAGAGTTTAGTCCCACCTCGCCAACCGAAGGGGGCTCACACCGGTTTATAAGCCCTTCCCTCAGTGCCTTGTTGAGCTCCTCTCAAAGTGAAAATAGATGCCCTAATAGAGAAAAGTTTAACCTAAATTCATAGTGAATTTCTCTGAAATTCATAGAAATTTACTAGGAATTTAGGTTGAATTTTCTCTATAAGCGCATCTATTCTCATTTTTTTAGTAAGTTAATCACAAACTTGTGATTCAAACAATTTTCAAAGAATTCAACTTTTAACTATTCAAATTTGAAAACTAATGGCACTAACAGAAAGTTTATAATTTTTCTAAAACTAATGGCACTAACAGAAAGTTTATAATTTTGCTAACCTAAAAGCAAACAGAATTAAAAATTAAAGCAAAAAACAAAAGAACATAAATAATGCAAAAAAACAAATCAAAAAACAGGAAAAAAACTATTTTTATAGTAAAGTTAATCACAAAATAAAATAAATAAAGCAACAAAGAAAACAAAAAAGCTAAAAAAGTGTTTTCAAATTTGAAAACTAATGGCACTAACAGAAAGTTTATAATTTTCTAAAACTAAAAGAAAAAAGAATAAAAAAATAAAGCAAAAAACAAAAAAAAATGCAGAAAACAAAACAAAAAAACTGGAAAAAAATAGCAACAATAAGTATTTTGTTGTAAGTAGAAACAAAATAAAATAAATAAAGCAACAGAAAGTTTATAATTTTGCTGACCTAAAAGAAAAAAGAATTAAAAAAATAAAGCAAAAAACAAAAGAAAATAAATAATACAGAAAACAAAACAAAAAAACTGGAAAAAAATAAAAATAGCAACAATAAGCATTTTGTTGTAAGTAGAAACAAAATAAAATAAATAAAGCAACAAAGAAAACAAAAAAACAAAAAAAAGTGTTTTCAAATTTGAGAACTAATGGCACTAACAGAAAGTTTATAATTTTTCTAAAACTAAAAGCAAAAAGAATTTAAAAATAAAGCAAAAAACAAAAGAAAATAAATAATGCAGAAAACAAAACAAAAAAACTGGAAAAAAATTAAATATAGCAACAATAAGTATTTTGTTGTAAGTAGAAACAAAAAAAAGTGCCACCTACTGGGCACCCACGGCCTGAATACGACTAGAAACCCTACCATGGGCTAGGATTCAGGCCCGCGGGAGGCCCAGTAGGCCCACAGGCACACATTGCACGGTTAGGCCCGAAAGCCTGCTTTAGAGAGGAGCTCGAGAGGGAAGGCGCACCGCACCTTATAAACAGGTGCGGCTCCTCGCAACTAGCGAGGTGGGACTAAACATTTGGGCGCGGGGCAACACAAGGCCTTTGGTCCCAGTTGGTGGAACCAACCGGGACTAAAGGGGGAATTGGTGGCACCAACCGTGACCAATGCCCCTCTTTAGTCCCGGTTGGTGCCACCAACCGGGACAAAAGGCCGCCGGGACCAAAGGCCGCCGCTTCCCGCCCTTTGGGCTGCTGAAAATTGGCCTTTGGTCCCGGTTGGTGGCACCAACCGGGACAAAAGGTGGCATTAGTCCCGGTTGGTTTCACGAACCGGGACCAATGCTCTTGCTATATATACAGCACTTAGCAATTTTCAACCAAATCACCCACTTCTCCCCCGACGCCCCCTGCTCCTCCTTGTCGCCGTCGCCGCCCGACGCCCCTGCTCCTCCTCGTCGCCATCGCCACCGACGCCGTCAGGCTGCTCGCCTTCGCCGTCGCTGCCGCCACCGACGCCGTCAGGCTGATTGCCTTCGCCGTCCCCGCCGCCCCCTGTGAGCACAGCCCCGCCCGTCCCGCGCCCCTGCACCCTTGTCCTGCACGGCTGCCGCGCCGCCACCCCTGCCCTGCGCGGCTGCCGTGCGCCGCCCCTGCCCTGCGTTGGTGCCGCGCGCCGCCACTTCCCTGTCAGGCCGGCGCCGCTGCCCCCCCTGATCTGTTTTTTCATGTATATATGGTGTTTTTTTTCAGATTATATGTATATGTGTGAGTATATGATAGTATGTATATATGTTCTCTGTGTATATATATGTTCGTGTATATATGCAAACGATAGATGCTTGTTTTATATATATATATATGCTTGTTTTTTATATATATGTAATGATTTTTTTTATAGAATATGATGTTTTTTTCATAGATGATCCCATATATGATGTATGCACGAATGTGGATGAAATATAATGTTTTTTTGTTCATAGAACATGATGTTTTTTTAATTCACAGATTTTTTTTGTTCATGATCAGGAGGGACGTTGAGGGATAATAGATGGCATTTTTCAGAATTTTCTATCGTGCATAGATGGATTTTAGACCACGGGAGCACCCCCTCCCTATCGTTGCAAAATTTGCTAAGTGATATTAAGAAAGGAAGGAAAAGAAGGATAGGAAAGAAGAAAATAAGAAGAGGAAAGAAAGAACAAGAGGAGAGGAAGAAAAGGAGAAATAAATAAGAAGAAGAAAAAAGAAGAAAAAGAAGAGGAGAAGAAGAAAGGAATAGTGGAGAAGAAGAGAAAATAGAATCGGGAACTAGGGTAGAGGGTCGAGGGTTCGAGGGTTCCATAGGGTCGAGGGATCGAGGGTCGAGGGTTCCAGGGTCGAGGGTCGTTCCTTTCTATTTAGGGTTTCTCCTCTACCGCTACCGCTCGAAGCCCGCGCCACTTGTGGGACGTGGATGTAGTGTCCGACACTGACGGTACATGTATCTCACACCGACGATACTTTCTATTTAGGGTTTCTCCTCTACCGCTCGGCGACCCTCGACGACCCTCGTTCCCGATAAACATGTATCTCACACCTGACCCTTTCTTCTTCTCTTTTTTTTCTTCTTCTTCCTCTTCTTCTCTTTTTTCTTCTTCTTCCTCTTTATTTTATCGAAAACGAGGGTCGTCGAGGGTCAGGGTCGCCGAGCGGTAGAGGAAACCCTAAATAGAAAGTATCATCGGTGTGAGATACATGTGGTCGTCGGTGTCGGACACTACATCCACGTCCCACAAGTGACGCGGGCTTCGACGCCCACGTCACTTGTGGGATGTGGACGTAGTGTCCGACACCGACGGCCACATGTATCTCACACCCACGATACTTGCTATTTAGGGTTTCCTCTACCGCTCGGTGACCCTCGACGACCCTCGTTCCTGATAAAAAAAAGAGGAAGAAGAAGAAAAAAAAGAGGAGAAGAAAGAATAGAGGAGTTACTCCTCTATTCTTTCTTCTCCTCTTTTTTTTCTTCTTCCTCTTCTTTTTTTATCCTTGAAGCGTTGTCGAGGCCACCCCAAACCCTAGAGAAGCATCGCCGAGGCCACCCCAAACCCTAGAGAAGCAGCGTCGAGGCCACTAATTAATATTAGTTCTACGTTTGCCACTAATATATCCATCTGTCATGTTTGAATAATAATTTCCATGTTGTCAATATTTGTAGAAACTATGGACACCGCCCGAGACGAAGTACAAGAAGAGTTGTTGGGGGACATAATCTCACGGTCTGGAAGCAGCTGGCTATGATTATGATGGCTCCGGTGACCTAATGCCGGTGCAAGAAGGAGACCGTGAGGACGGCTCCGGTGACCCAATGCCGGTGCAAGAAGGAGACCGTGATGACGTCTCCGGTGACCGAACCGAGTCCGGCCAGTTATATATATTAGTTAAGCTTCTGCCGACTAGCTAATTGATGCATTCATTGTTTTGGTATGTACACATATTAATTAAGTCTTTGTTCTTTTTCCTAGCCCTTCGGATCGAGCACAACTTCGGTAAAGAGACGAGGCCCGAAGAAAAGTTTGAGATCATAGCAATCGCGCCCGACGGCCAACCGATTGAACCCCTCCGGACAAAGAGCGCATTTGTTGCTCAGTGCGGGGTTTTGGTTAGGGACAAGATCCCGATCAGCATCCAGCAATGGTTTAAGCCGGCTACAGAAGACCCTGAGGTGTCTTATGTCAATGATATGCAGAAAAATGATCTTTGGACTGAGCTGAAGTCAAATTTCACCCTACCGCCAGAGGATAATCCAGAGAAGCCAGTTAAAGAGCAATTAATCAGGTCTTTTGCTCTTAAGAGGATGGCAGAACTATTCAGGAGGTGGAAGAAAGAGCTGAATAAGTTTGTCGAAAATAATGAGACACCAGAATTCAAGGGCAGATATGAGAAGATCAGAGATCACTGGCCCGCATTTGTGGCCCACAAGACATCGGAAAAGAGTAAGAAGATATCGGCGACAAATAAGCAAAATGCTGCGAAGAAGAAGCATCACCATCGCACGGGGTCAGGTGGCTACCTCGTAGCCCGGCCTAAGTGGGCCAAGACTGAGAATGATCTGGTTGATAAAGGGATCGAACCAGAGACAATTAACTGGCCAGACCGTTGCCGGACTTGGTTCTTCGGGGCTGGCAGAACCTTGGACCCTGTAACAGGGAAGTGCATTTGGACGAATAATCAAATGGACATACCAGTCAGGAAGCTTCAGCAGTATATGGAAGCACCGCAGCAAGGGACGTTCTTTCCAGACAGAGAGAACGACGAGCTCACAATGGCCCTCGGGAATCCTGAGCACCCTGGACGGACACGAGGCACGCTAGGCTCCATTCCGTGGAAGGTTGGGTTTCCGGACGCAGGCGGTTACAAATCCCATGAGAGGAGGAAAAAAGTGCAGCAGACCCAAATGCAGGCACTGCAAGCAAGGGTACAAGTGATAGAGGAACGAGAAGCAAATCGCAGCAAACGTACTGCCGAAGCTTCCCCCGAAGCTACCCCGCCATCTCAGCGGAGAAGCAGCGTGGCTTCCACTGAGCTGCTTCAGCCGGAGCATGCCTTGACGGCTCCTGCCAGCTATCCCGTGGATGCTACCACGGAGTCTCAAAATTGCCACCTTATGACGCAATGGATGAATTTGAAGGTCAAGGCGGCTGTTGGCTCTGTTTATCCTACTGAACCCGGCGCAACTTTTCACTGCCGGCCGATTCCAGAAGGATATGCTAGGGTGATGGTGGATGAAATAACGGAGGGATTTGAGGACCTCCGGCTTGACCACCCTACCGGTGAAGGGGAGACTAGGCTGGGGTCTGCTCTGAAGACTCCATGCCTATAGTGGAAGGAGCTCATCAACCTTCCGAACTGGACGCCTCCGCCTCCTCCTCCTCCTCCGGCAAGTCAGGGCACTCCGCCTCCTCCACCGCCTCCTCCTCCGACGAGTCAGGGCACTCCACCTCCTCCACCGCATCCTCCTCCGGCGAGTGACGATCAGGGCACTCGACCGGCTCCTTCTCCAGAACGTGGTGGCACTCCGCCTGCGCCGACGCGCCCGAGCAGCCAGCCTCCTCCTTCTCCGCCTCGTCAGCAAGGGCGGAAGAGACCTGCCGCCGCTCCGGCTGCTCTGGCGCGTCGTAGTCCTTATCCTCCGCCTCGTAAGCAAGTAAAGAAGACAACCGTTCCGTCTGCTCGGCCGGCGTCTAGCAGTACAGCCAGAGGCGGGAAGACATACAGATTCGGTCCTTCTCTGAAGACTCCAGAGAAGTTACCATACGAGAGGACCCCGGAGGAGAACGCCGAGATCGCGCGAACCGAAGTGGATGACTGGTTTCAAGGGTTGAAAGCAAAGAGACATCCACCTCCGGAGGAGAAGCTAGATCCGGTGAAAGCGAAGCGCACTCTGGCAGCCCTGACAAAACCACCCAAGTCTCCGCCGAAAGGAAACTATGAGCGCATTATTGGAAAGGAATTTGCCGAAGCGGAGCGGTCGGGAAGTACTGTCAGTGATCAAAGGCTGAAAGAACGACGAGCTGGGAAATAAATTGCCCAGCTCGGCGAACAAGCGAAGCAATCGTGCCCCCCGCTCAAGGTGCCTAGCGACAACGTCGCTAATGATCCGAGGATGGTGCCCGGTTATAGCAATCTTGCCGATTACCTGCCCGACGATGTACATTATGAACCCATGGAGGTGCAGATACAAAGATACGAGTACGGAAAGCCTCTCGTCAAAGAAGAAAGATCTCTATCAACGATGATGCGAAGATTGCATGATTGGTACTTGAAAATCTGCAGAGACTCTGGGGGGGGGGGAGTTCTTTGTATGTGAAAGTTAAAAAAGAGCATGACCTCGTTGGAATTGAACTGTTGACTGTTCCATTTGAGGAGTTCTTTCAGTTTTTCAATCAATTGGCCCTCGATAAAACAACGGTCACCTGCTACTGTCTGTAAGTAGTACTACTTCTGTCATTAAGTCTCTCTATATAGCTCAGCTCTTTCATTGCATGTATTTATAATCATCCTCACTATATTATGCAGATTGAAGATCGCCGAATTGAAGAAAAGACAAGTCGGTGATATTGGGTTCATTAACACATATCTCATAGATGCAACTCAGGTTAAATTTCATGCCGCAGATACCGAGGCCAACTTGCTACGATCGTTGGTAATAAATGAAAACAAAGATATAATACTCTTTCCTTACAACTTCAAGTGAGTGTTACTGTCTTATGCGTATTCGGTTTCCCTTATATATATATATATTAGTCAAGGTTATAGTAATGTAATTGATGAGTTATGCATGTGTGTGCAGTTACCACTATATTCTCCTAGAGATTAAGCTTGAGAAAGGACTAGTAACTGTCTTAGACTCAAAACGAAAAGATCCCTAGGACTATGCGGACATGACTCAAATGCTCGAGAAGTAAGTTAAATCGATCATTATCCACCATATCAGCAACTTTGTTCATTTCCTGATATATCAAGTAATTGTTTTCTTTGTCTGGCAGGGTTTAGAAAAAATTCTCCAAAAAAGCTCCAAGACTCCCGAAGAAGCTGCAATTTGGACACCCGAAAGTAAGTACTATAGTAGCATGTTCCGCGCATCTCCTATTGATTTGGCATTCTTGCTTATCAGTTTGATTGACCTCTATTTCTTGTAAAGTGGTTGTGGCAGGAAAAAGGGAATGATTTCTGTGGATACTACGTTTGCGAGTCCATCCGCCACACGACCTGTGAGCGGGGCTACACTGACGAACAATATGAAGTACGTAAATAACAACATTCACAATTTCATTTTATCACCATCATTTGTGTTGAGTTTCATTCATTCATATATATATGTATTGACCCCCTTCTTCAAATTAGATGTTTCGGAAGCGGGATGAACTCCTAGCACCAGCTCGCATGCGAGCAATTCAAGAGGAATTGGCGGCATTCTTTCTTGACCACGTGGTCGCTGAAGACGGAGAATACTATGTGGACCATGAGTCTGTATGATTATATTTGTAAGAGATAATTATTGTATATATGTAGCCGGTAGTGTCGGATAGATATACGAGAACTTGTTGTTCGACCAATCTCTCGGAGAAGGAGAGGTGGTCGATATCACTTCTCTCTGTATGCATATATGTTCATGACGATCTTCTGTTTCCTTCGTTTGCTTACTAGCTAGCTAGCGTGTCTAGTCCTCTCTATACGTATAGTACGTAGCGTCGACCAAGCACGAACATAAGAGAGGACACTTCTCTCTATTAATTATAGCTAGCTAACACAATATATGAAACACCTAAATTAACCCTCCAAAACCCCCAACCCCCCCCCCCTAAAAAAACAAAAACCCCAGCCACAGAAATGCTGACGCGTGGATGCCTATTGGTCCCGGTTGGTGCCACCAACCGGGACCAAAGGGTCTCCTGCCTGGGCTCCGCGCACAGGCCACGTGGAGGCCTGTCAGTCCCGGTTCTGGATTGAACCGGGACTAAAGGGGCAGGGCATTAGTACCGACCCTTTAGTCCCGGTTCAGGAACCGGGACAAAAGGCCCTTACGAACCGGGACAATAGGCCCTTTTTCTACCAGTGTGCAGTCGTACCAACATCATTTGCCGGTGCTTATTTACATATCTTACAAGAGGGGATTATCTATAAGCTTGGCTACTTGATGGTCTGGCCACTGCTAAACATACTGAATCCTGCTACAGCTCCAGGTATGAGTTTATCTTAGGTACCACTGAAATTTAACTAATAATATGTAGCATCTTGCCACCTAACAGATTCATATGTGGTCACTAAATTCAATGTCTATAAAATTTTCTGTACTCATATACAGTTAGCATATTGATTGCATTCTCTACTCTCATATGGTGTTGTATCTTCAACTACTTGCAGAAATATATTTTCTAACCTGGTTTAGTTTTATTAATGTCTTGCCAAGCATGATGGATGCTTGCCGAATGGGCATTGTCTGTACTTTTCATAGTGCAAAACGACATGTCATGGCAAGATTGATTGTTTGGTAGAATGATGGTTACTCCTGCATTATAGCGCTACCTATGAAAATTGAAAGGAAGAGTTGTGGTGGTATCACGTGGATGATTTTCTGATTATTAGTTTGCTTCTCAATGATTTGTTCAATATAGGAGGGTCATTTGTTGAGACTTGGTTTGTGCCATAACATTCTTTTGAATTGCTAATACACTTTTCTTTGTGATATTTCTTTACATTTGCCTATGAAAAAAGGAGCTACGTAAATTCCAGTTGTACTTGAGATAAACTAATGGTGTTGTATCTCGTATGTCCTGTTGAATAGAAGGAATCAAGGAAATGATGGCGTTAGTCTTGATCTGGGGAAGTGTTCAGTTCACGTATAGGATATATGCCATTGATACCAGTATACAACACAGTTTTTGTTTGTTGCAAGGTAGCCTCTCTTTTTTATTTGCTGGTTCCTCAGACCACTACCTTTTCTTCTTTAGAACTTACTCCAAGTGACAAGTACTGATAAGCATATCCCTCAGATCACTACCTTTCCTTTAGAACACACACAACATATCCAGACACACTCGGGTATCACCCTCTCATACACATGGCTAATACCCTCTACCTCTAACAGTATACAGACATATCTTCTCTTTGCCTGTTCAATTTCTTTCTCGTTGCTCTTCAGTTGATCAATTCGAACATGGTACCCCATGCCCACAATATACTCATCGTCACTGCTCCGATCCGCCCGACCCCAACGACTCAGCTACTTTCTATCACCACCTGGTACTCCTCTTTGCTTGATGCTCCTGCGCTGCTTATTGTGCTCGCCGTTGCTGATGTATTTAATTTCATGCATTATGGTTCAGTGGGTGTCTAGAAGACCTGGTAGATTTTTAGTAAAATGACCTATATATTGGTTTCAGAACATAGCGAGACTATGTCCTAATATACTTGGCTACTTTTATCTTTTTGCATCAGTTCTGAGTGGTATATGGAATATGGGGTTTGCAGAGTTAAGTAGTGAGACAACATTTTATGTAGTAATTGTACCCCGGTGCAATAGTTGTTTTGATCCAGTTCCATTAATATGTTAGCTTACGTTAATGATATGGGAACTCTGAAGAAAATTCCGTATGGCCGATCCATATTTATGAGTTGTGCATGTGCGGTATGGTTGGTTGTTTATGCATTCTTGCTCTCTAGACCTTTGTTGGGCGACGATACCATTTGGTACAGAACATAATTTGAACACCCATGCTGCTTCCTATTTCTTTACACTTCAATCATTCAATTTTTTCTTGATGCTTTTTGTGTTATTTTCAGGAGCAATTTAAGATTGAAAAGGATGAAGGGAGGATGCAACTGACACGGTAGGATGCTCCGTGTCAAATTGTATATTTATCTTTCTTTTTAGCTAGATGAGAAACAGTAACATGTGAAACATATCGCAACATACTCTAGCCTGGAGTGACAGTCTAGATATATAGAGGGCATTGCCCATAAATCTGCATATTGGTAGCTTGTCGCTTCTATAAACTATCACTAAATTTAGTATGCATGTTATTTCTCTTGATTACCTGTATCGGATTTGTGAATTTGACATTTTATCCCTTTTTTACCCATGAAGTGTGAAGACAGCCTGCATCCCAATCTCAGCTCTTTGATTCCGCGGAGACAACGAGTGATGGCCGTGGCTCAACGGCGGCGGAGAAGATGGTGCAGTGTCTCAGGCTGGGGTTTGATATGTTGTGCAGCCTAAGGCAAGTTCTACAATGACTCTACTTCTCTTTTGGAGATCACATGTCTTTTGGAGCATGTTAGGCTTTGATTTCAATTCAATGATGTGCTCTGTTATCAACCTTGTAAAACTGTCACCTATCTGATAATATGGACGTAACCTTGCTATGCCTGATGATTGAACATTTTTCTGTTAAGCTTGTTTAACTCTATTCATATTTTAACAACTGAGCTACTCTAGCACGCATATGCACGTTCACAACGTCACCGCCAAGGCAAGTGCGCAAAGGACTGCACAGGAGGCGCGCCCCATCCACTAGTACCAGAGAAAAGGTGGAGTGACCAAGAGATACCCCTTAATTAGCGATCTCACAGTTCTAGCATGTTTTCATGAGGGCGCTCCTCCTATCCAGTGCTTAAGGCGCCCTGAAGCACCCTAGCACCCGCGTGTGTCGTGGCTGGGCCGCAGCCCATTAGCACATTGCACCGCTCCAACCGCTCAGTCGCTCTAGCTGGAGCCACTCTTGCTCGAGTCGCTCTAGCTTGGGTTGCTCATTGCTAAACACGAGATTGAAAAAGGTTCCTAAATTTTTTTAAAAAATGATAAATTTGTTAAAAAAGCATAAATCTTGGAGAAAATTCACAGAAGTTATAAATTTGAAAAGAGAGCTTAGGAATTTTGGATAAAAAAATTAAAAAAATTGAGAAATAAAGTTTGACAAAATTCGCAAGTTTGAAAAAGTTCGCGAATTTTAGAAGAAATCATGAATTTTGGATAAAAAATTTACAAAACCTGACTAAAGTTTAAAAGTTTAAAAACTTCACAAATTCAAGAAAATATCATCGACTAAAAAAATTATGAATCTTAAAAATGTTTTCAAATTTGAAAAAAAAACAAGAAAAGAAAAAGGGAAAGAAAAACAATGAGAAAAGTAAACAAAAAACCGAGCCAAAACCTACGGGAACCTTTTAGAAACTGGTGTTGGGAGGAGACATTTTGGGGCGGCCTAGTGCGCTAGCCAGTAGATGGAGCATTGGCACTACGAATAAGACTGTAACTAGCGGCATAAGCAATGAATAGGATTTGGGCGGGGTTCTTTTCCCCCCTTTCTTATTTCTTTGTTTTTCGAGACTTTTATTCCTTTTTCTAGTTTTCAGCTCGGTATTACTTTTTCCTTTTTCTTTTAATTTCCGTTCAACTTTTCTTTTTCATTCTATGCCTTTAAAGATTTTCCATTTTGTTTTTCCTTTTTCATAGTTTTCCCCAGTTTTCGTTTATAAATATGTTATGCCTACATTAACAATTTAAAAAATACAGTGAATACATATTCAAGTATGCAGAGAATATTTTTAAAGTACATGACAATTTTTCCTTTTATATACACAAGGAGAATATTGTGTACATTTTCCAAGATTAACCAGCTTGTCAAAACTGATGCTCTCGATAGCGTAATAGAGAAAACCTGGAATTGCCTTAACCAAGCCCACGTTCGAATGCATGGGCTCGATGTCTATTTGCTGTCATTTTTCAAACAGAGTTAGAAACGCCGCCAAAAATTGGAACACAAATGCAAAATCTCCTACAATCTTGTACCTAGATTACAACACTGCGATCTTTACCATTGATAAATTAAAATAAGCTGAATTCTCAGGTTTTCAATTGGCAATTGAAAATTTGGCTTGTAGAATTGACTAATTGAATTACTGTAATCAAATTTCATTTTAGGTCCGGGTTAACGAAAAATCCAAACAGGTGATATTTTTAGGCTACCGCTATAAGTGGTTCACGGCAATCACTCAACCGGCAATGACAACCTATAGAGATTAATTTTGGTCTCTCTTAAATTTATATTCAATCGACACCTTAGGAAAGACCAAACAATAGTTCAGTTTATGATTATTATTCCCTCAGCAGAGGCACGTACGGTACGTGCATCGTCGATCACTTCACTTCTTCTTAGCGAGGAAGACGTCGGAGAGCACGGTGTCGGAGCGCAGCGCCGCCTTGAGGAGGCCGAGCCCCTCGTCCATGCCGACGCTGACGAACTTCTCGGCGAGCTCCACGTCCATGTTGACGCTGAACTTGTTGATGAGGGTGATGCTGGAGATGGCGGACATGGGGGTCACCTCCAGCCCGTCCGTGACCATGTAGGTGACGAGCCCCTTAACGTACCCGCCGGTCTCGTCGCCGGCCGCAGCCGCCGTGGACGAGGTCTTGGGCGCGGCGGACGGCAGCACGAACGTGACCTCGGTGGCCATGGCCTGCTTGCACTGCGGGCACGCAGCCTTGGCCTCCATGGTGGCGGTGGCGCAGTAGCCTGCGCAGGTGTACATCTTGAACCTGGCCAGCGGGGAGGACGGGGACGACCCCTCGCCGCCGCCGCCCTGCAGGAGCAGCAGCTCCCGGGCGTCCGGGTGCAGCACCTTGGGCTGGAGCAGCTCGGACTTGTCCTTGTTGGGCTGCAGGTAGGAGGAGCCGATGTTGTCGACGCTCTGGTACAGGCGGCCGATGCTCCCCTGCATGGTGCCGGCGGAGATGAGCTTCACCACGGCGCCGATGGGCAGGGTCAGCAGGCTGAAGACGAAGTCGACGAACTCCTTGCCGGCCTCCGCGAACAGCACCTTCTTGGACTTGGTGTCCACCAGCAGCTTCAGCGAGATCTTGTTGCTGGAAGACATGGCTGATGGTTCCCGTCCCGGAGATGATCGATGGAGAGGATGGGGTGGTGGGATTTATATAGGAGGGCCTCGAAATTAAGGAAGGAGGCGAAGGGATTTGGTTGCTAGAGTAGTAATCAACTGAAGAGAAGCGTTTGCGGTTGTCCCTTTGGCTTCTCGACGAGTAATAAAGGAGGAGTTGCTTGGGAACTGTAAACACACAGAAGAGAATCCAATTTTCCTTCACTACTTTTTTTTTTAAAACGAAGGGTCAAGAAGAGCCCAACTTTAAATTAACAAAGCCATCAACCAATCAAAATTATAAACCCGAAACTAATACAAGAAAACATAAAAGCGACAAGATACAAAAGCATTGGAAAGCAGCTCACAAGCCTCACACACCTAGCTAAATATGATCAAACATGGAGACACGCAACTCGGAGACGTGAAGGTCCTCGATCGCGGACAAGTCACAGGGAAGTAGGAGAATGCCAACACAGGAGCAGCACTTCCGACAGCGAGGAAGGGCACACCGTTGCCAAATCACCAGCGGCCCAACTCCACTGTCGAAGAAGGCCCCTACCTCCTTGCTTGTCTCGAAGGCGCGACCGTTGACAGTGTGGCCATTCACCCTTAGAACCTGGGAGGAAGAACACCGGCAGGCTGCATCTGAAAAGGAACCGAGCTCACTCGACTAGCCACGGAATGCTCACCTAGAGCAGAGCACCACCAAAAGCCACGGGCTGGACACGAATGAGGAAGAGATGCCGGAACGGACGAAGAAGAGCAGTAGCATAGTGTCCCTAGAAGGCATTGAGAACCTAAGGCCTTGACTAAAAATGAAGCTCTCACAGCACGCTGAGATGAGCCACCGGAGGGGAACACGCTCCCCTCTCGCTCTGGAAGGCAAGGCACACCTCCTCTGCCAAGAGAGCTCCTGAATGCAAGGAGCCACCAAGGATCTCGCCCCAGACTTAGTAGACCAGTTACTACCGCTGCTGCACACCCACCACATCGCCGAGAAGCCCAATGCCCACCTAGCTCCCAAAAACAACGTCTTCAGGAAGGACGCGACGCCAAGGGCGCCGCCACCGCCCAACTGAGTTGTGGTTTTCACCTGGGAGACTAGAGGGAAGGGGGGCGGATCTGACCTGAATGGCGCCTCCAAGGAGGGGAGCGGCGCCCTCGAGCGTTGCCGCCGCCAAGACCGGTGAGGCCGGCCTCGAATTTCCCCCGGCCTTCTAATCCCCGCCTCCATTACCCCAACGAGGTGAGATCCGGCGGCCCACAACGAAGCAGGCCGGATCCGGCCGGGGCGGAGCTCTCCTAACAGGGGAGGCAGGGGCGGCCAGATCTAGTGCCACCGACAGCCACAACTGCCGCTGCACCAAGGCTCTCGTCCTTCGGTTCACCCACCATCCACACGGCCAGGATCACCGGCCCACGCCCGCGCCACCGCCTGTCGCAAGGCCGGTGACGCCACTCCGACCAGGGCCGCCGCCCCGGAGAACACGGCCCCCCGCAGTAGAGGCAGGGCAGCCAGGGCCCCCGAGTCGCCCTAGCAGAGGCGACACGAGAGGAGGGGAGAAGAAAAGCCCAGATGCAATGTGAGATCCTCACAATCTTATTCACCTCTGTCAATTACATCGGTGATGCTAGAACTTGACAAGAATGGTCACTTTAGTGCTAAAACTTATGTCATACATGATACATCGAAGTGGTGTAAAAAGATTGGCTTAACGATGCAAACACGGTGCATTTGCTGTTTGTAACTTTGTATCGCTGACTTGGCACCGTATTTTGGTTTAGAGCAGTATATACTCTGCCTACATGGGATAAGGTCGGTCCCGCCTGTAAGCAAACGTACAAATAAGCTGGGCATGCATGGCCGAATGATAGCTTGAGGTTGCTGGTTCGATCAGCAAGGCTGCATGTTTATTTTTGAAAATCTTAAATTTATTTTGTCCATTTATAAAAGATATAAAGGATTATTTCATCATATAACTTTGTAGGTTATTGGGGTGGTGTGGCTAGCGAACCACGGACCACCAGCGCATCTGTTTTTCCAAATACAATTTTTTTAACACAGTACAGAGCCAAGCGCTTATATACATGCACATACACTCATCCCTACAAACGAACACACGTCTCTATCCCTATGAACACCTCCGAAAGACTGAGTCGGCATATCATCTTAAAAATTACGAACTCATTGTATGCACCTCGTCGTTGACAGGAACGTCTTCTCCTACTGAATGCGCATCACCGAAAATCCTGAAATAAATGCGAGCACTAGAACTTGAATCCTGATAGGCTGGGGATACCACAATCACTTTATCCATCCAAACCACAAGTTGGTTCACTCCAAATACAACTTCTAATCAGTATTTTTAATTCAAGTTGTTTAGCCAAAATGATATAAACCGTATGCATAGTTACCAGATATCAAAGGTTAACCTAAGAGTGGTTGTAATGAGAGTATCATAGCTAGTATCATGCATGCTAACTAGACTATTTTGCTGAGGTGGTATGGAATTAAATGGGGAAAGAAAGGATTGAGTATCATATCATGATACCGTATCATAATAAATGCTATACTACTACGTGTCATGCATGACAATAAATAAGATCACCTAAAATACTAGTGTATGATACTATGCCTTACGAAGGTAGTATCATACCTTAGGCTGCCTGTAATGGGAGTATCATAGATAGTATCATGTATGCCAACTAAGCAATTTGGATGAGGTGGCATAGAATTAAATGAAGAAAGAGAGCCTTGAGTATCATATCATGATACCGTATCATATTAAATGATGTGCTACTTTGTGTCATGCATGACAATAAATGTAGTCATCTATGATACCAACATATGATACTATGCATTAGGGATGTAGTATCGTAGACTAGTATCATATGCATGATACTAGTATATGATACTCCCCATTACAACCAGCCTTAATATCATATGCATGATACTAAGCTATGATACTACCCATTACGGGCAGTCTAATGAGTTGGCCTGCATGCAAACCAGGCATGCAGCTATCGGGTCGAAGGTTCGAACACCGTAGCGACCCATTACTGTAACATCTCAAATTTTCAATTTGAAATGTTATACATAGATCATTCATGCATATCATATTTTATTGCAATTCGTTTCTCGATCCTCAAAATTCTAAGCAACTCAAGGACCCTCGGAGAGAGTTGGGGATTTCCCTTGTTTCATATTTGAGTTTTATCAAATATTGAAACGAGGATTTTTGGTTTTAATTATTTTTCTCTCCGAAAATATTTCATATTAAAATATATGAGAGGAGATAATATGACTTCTCCAAAATAAATGAAATATTGGGGGAAAATATTAAAATCAAATATTGGATTTTATTCGGAGTTTATTGGTATTTTATTTGAATTATAAAAAATTGCACGTTTTTCAAAGTTGCATTTTAGGTTCAAGAAAATGTTCATCTTATTCTAAATATTTTATTTAGACGATGAAGATTTGTTTTGGCATTTTTAGATTTTTATTTTATTTTCCAGGATTTATTTAGTTTCGGCGAAATTATTTAAAAAAACTCGTAGGGCCCGACTGGGCCGAAGCCCAGCTGAGTCGGCCAAAGCCGCCCGCGCCTCGTCTCCGACCTGGAGACCGCGAGCGCCACCGCCGCCGCTAGCGGAGTCCGGCCGAGACTCCTCCCGCGCCGCTTGCCCCTTCCCCAAGCCGCCGCACCCCCTCCTCTTATAAGCCTCCCCCTGGAGCCCCGAGCCGCCCCACACCGCCGCCGCAAGTCGCCTGCCCCCGCCGTCGCCCGCGCTGCCCCGTGCCGCCGCTGGCCGCCGCCGCCGCCGCCCGCGCTGCCCCGCGCCGCCGCTGGCCCCGCGCCGCCCCGCCCCACTCGCCGGAGCCGCCCTGCCGCGCCGGACCTCGCCGGAGGTATAAGCGCCATTCGGTTTTTTTATAAAACCGGTTTGATTTTTGTTAGAAAACCCTAGTTTTTTTGGATAGATCGGTTCGCCGGTTTTTTTTGGTTTAGTTACTTTGCGGACATTCGTCCGTACGTTCGTTTTAACGAACGGTGTTCACTCGTTAGCCGCAGACAACGAACGTTCGTTCGTTAGCCTGTTTGTCAGTTTTTTTCTCGGATTTTCCGCAATTATTTTCAATCGCGATTTCTGATCCGATTTTTGTTTGAGTTTATCTTTTCGCTCGTTTGTCGGAATCAGGCGATTCAAGCGCCTAGATCTTCGTCTCGAAACCCTCTTTCCGTTTAACCAACTTGAACAAGCTTTTGCTACTGTAAAATTTGACCTTAGTCCAGATTAGTAAACGGATCTTGTTTCTTTCGCAGTTTGAGTTTCGATGCTCCGCTTGATTGATTCTTTTCGCAAACCGGAGTTCTTAAGTTGAACTTTCTGGTTAGATCTTCTTATTTGAGATTTACCCGTGTTTCTTTGCTTGATTGCTTATGTATGCTATTGTTTGTTTGCGATGGAACACCCGGAGTGCGAAGCGTGCTACTACGAGTCCCTAGGTTTTGCAGATCATCAGCAAGGCAAGTAACATTTTGATCATACCCCTTTATCACCCAGTTTTTGTGCATTAGTTCTAATCCTCAAACATTGCATGGTTAGGATGTGATTAACATGTGGGTTGGGAAGTAGTTGATGAGGTAGAACCTATTGCCCTGTTATATTCAAACCCTTGGGAGTTACTTCTACGAATTACTTATATTGCTATGTTATGCTCGTAGACGTGGTTTGGGTGAGTGAAATCCATGACAGCTGTGAGAGTGTTAATTAATGGTTCAACTTAAGGTGGCAACTTGAATACACATCTGGGTGGATTGTTAGTTGGGCACCTGGGGAATCCAATGTTGTCCTAGGATATCCTGGAGTACCCGCGTGATAATCCTATGGTCCGCCACCCAGGCTCAAAGGGAACCGAGATATTTTCATGCTAGAAACTTCCGTGTGCAGCCACAAGCTATTATGGGCTCTAGCATAGTTGAGTAAGTTGCATGAAGCTCCCGAAGAAGTGGATCAGCAGGTAGAGGGATGTAGGTTGGTATGGTCTGCCCGGAGTAAGGGGTTAATACTTCTGAAAGACTGTGTCTCGGTCATCCGTTTCTCAAACACCCTGTAGTGCGAGAAATCCAACGGAGGAGATCGAGTCTTGTGGGAAAAAGTGCGCAAACCTCTGCAGAGTGTATAAACTAATCATGGTTAGCCGTGTCCCCGGTTATGGACATCTTGAGTATCTAGTACTTGGAGTATCATAAGTATCTCATCACACTAAACTAATATTGTTGGGTTGTTAATTACTTTAATTGGAATTGAGTTGGAGGAACCTTCTCAATGATGTTTCAACTACCATGATAGTTAAATAAAATCTATTCCTTTGTTGTAGGGAAAAATTGGCTTTTCGCAAAAACCATAACCATAGAGCTTACCACCAGCAAAATATGCATGTAGTGATAGCATTATTCTATTCTTGCTCTACTGTGTTACTTTGCCAGCATATTCCATGTGCTGACCTGTTTTCGGGCTGCAACCTATTATGTTGCAGACTTTTTAGACAAGGAGTAATTAAGATTCATTAGGTCGTTGCTGTGCAGCTCAGCTATGCCGTTGGAGTTGATGGACTCACTTTATCTTCCAAGCCTTCCGATATTATCGTATTAGATGGCCTTAAGCCATATTTATTGTAATAAGTTCTCTTTTGAGACATTCGATGTAATAAGTGTGTGATTGCTACTCTGTTATAAATCCTCGAGTACTGTGTGTGTCAGCATTACCGATCCAGGGATGACACTGAAGCACAGAGACTTGATCGTTTGAGGTCGGGTCACTACAATTACTTTTTAGTCCACTACAATAAATTGTGTTGTCTCACTGACAGGTGGGACCTGCTCGGTGCCTGGAGACTGCTACTATTTATTTCTATGTTTTCTTACAAGTAGGACCCACTTTATGCCATGTAGGCAGAGTATACGGATCCATACTGAAATACGGTGCCAAGTTAGCGGTATGTATGGTAAATGCATTGTATTTACACTGCTGAGCCAACTTGTTAATCCAGTTCAATGTACGCTACAAGTTCTAGCATTAAAGTGACCATTCTTGCCAACTTATAGCACCACTGATGTAATTGACTCTATTCACCTGGATCCCATCGCGTTGATAAATGAAGCTGCAGTAACCAAAGAAAAAGTACTCACAAGTCGTCTAAACTTGTGAAGAGAACTACAAAATAAACATTTAACTTCTACACATGCTTAAAAAGTTGAAATAGTTATTTGTAAGTTGCATGAACTTGACACTTGGGTAAGTCGATCTAGGAAGAAGACGAGGTGCGGGAAGGCCGGCCAGGTCTCAGGCAGGAACGACCCGGAGCCGGCGGCCGCGCCAAGGCTTGTCTGATTTGGGTGAGGGGGTCCAGACTCGCCGGAGAAATCTTGTTGCTAGTGGAGGTTTAGAGGGATCCACAGGCAGGCCAGGATAGGGCGTGCGATGAGGCGCACGTGGGAGCGCCTTTGGCCACTAGTGGCAGCAGCAGGCAGCCCGACCAGCGCTAGAATATCGTTTAGAAGATGGAGCAGCTGGAGGTAGAAGAACACACAATAGCCATTCAATTTTGATCCAACAATGAAAAGAATAGTGACCTGAATGTTGTTTTCAAGCAAATTCTATATAGTTGGCCCATTAAGAAGTAGATTATATGTAAGTGTTGAAATATAGGGTGGGGCTTGGGCTCATCTAACAATTTCAGAAAATCTCTAAGAACCGATGTGGATTTTATGACAATGTGTGTGGTCGGAAGTTTAGTCTCATACCGCTAATGGAAGAGGACTTGGACCTCCTTATAAGAGTTTCTTTTCCACATGCTATTAGAGTTTGAGAAGAGAAGTAATTCACATGCGCTCCTCCTTCGCTGCCCGCCTCGCCATGACGTGTGCGCCACGAGTTGCGGGAACGACCTGAGCTCACACCTATAAGTTTATTTTTGCCGGTCAAGAACGGAGAGTCCTTAATAGATGAGCCACGATCTGAAATGTCGGATCGTGGACTGTTATCGACTCGGACATGGGTCCAACCCACGTCTCTTCATCTGGCCGCGCCTATATAACTGAGGCGTTGGCCAACCCTAGCCGTCATGAAGAACATATCACATCTACTCTGCCTCCACGTGCATCGCATCGTCCTTTCTCGTTCCTTTTGCTGCTGTCGCTGCCGATCCCATCTCGTCTGCCACGTACACGGTTCGCGGCAGTAGGCAGCCCGACCGGCGCTAGAATGCGATTCCGAAGAAGGACCAACTGGAGGTAGAAGAACACGATAGCCATCCAATTTTGATCCAACAATGAAAAGAATAGTGACCTGAATGTTGTTTTCAAGCAAATTCTATATATTGCCCCCTTAAGAAGTAGATTATATGAAAGGGAACATCCTCTAAGTTTCTAAGCTCCAAGGCATGTGAGAGTTTCGTTATTTCCCCCCTAAATGGGCCCATTTGACAGGGTCAGGTCGTGCCATGGACCTGTCAGCTTAGAAAACATAAGCGACGGTCAAATTCTGGTCAAACTCCATGCCTCCATGTCAGTTCACTACTACTTGAGAGTCCTTCAACTTCGTCATCTTCCGGCCACCCCCTCATCCTTCTATCTCTCTAAACAAATTCACACTTGCGTCCGATTCCGGCTTCTCCACATGTAAACCGTGTCGCGGATCGATGGTGCCTACACCGCTTCCCCGCCTCAGCCTACCCCCCTCCCCAGTCGTGTCCCCTGCGATGAACCGTACCTATATCTCTGTTCGTCAGCGTGGCCGCCGGTGGTCATTGAACCACCTCCATGGCTTTTCTTCGACATCTAGCTAGGCCCTCCACTTGGCCTCCATGCTCCTCGTGATCCTGGCCTGCATCTTTGGAATGTTGTATGCACCTACACTTTTGGGGTGAATATGAACGAGAAGGATAGGGCCAGGTCACTATAGCTCGTTAGCTACTACCTCGGCCACGCAGTCGTGTGATTGTGATGGAGGGCATACTGCGATATGCATGTGAGGAGAGGAAATGCATGCCTGCACGGATGTAATGGCTAGAGCATTAATCATCTTCTCACATAGATTTCCTAGAATTTACTATCTACCATGATTAAAGGGGGCATATGACGCTTAGTTTCTTTCTGAGAGCAATTACAATAAGATGACATAAGCAGGCTATAAGGACTAAAATATTATATCTTTTCTTAGTTGAAGGAGAGAGAAAAAAAACGAACTCTTAGTTAGTACTACTAGTCAACCGCAGCACGAGCCCCAAGACAGTTGATGAGGTTGTAAGGTAAGCCAATTATTCATAAAGTAGTACACAATTAAAATATACTATTGTACATGACGACTATTAGGTTGGTTGTAGACGATATGGTGATTTTTTATAGCCGATTGTTGGCTCAATTATTAACCATACTCTAAGTATCGAGCCACCTAACTCGGGACTAGGTCCTTAGAAATCTTTACTACCCATTTGGGGACGGAGAGAGTATGTGCTACTACCTCCGTTTCAGTTTACAAGTCCTACGCGTATACCTAGGTTGCCAATTTTATGACCTTAATATAAATTATATAATACAAAAATTATACGGTTTAAAAATAGAACATTTGAAGTTTATATTGGTATATTTTTTGTAATATATGACTTGTATTAGGTTGGTCAAATTGATGACCTAGGAGCACGCGCACGCCCTGTAAACTGAGAGAGAGGTAGTACAATTATTTTGAACCTAGTTGCATGGAAAAGTGTTATGAATCCATACGTTTGTCAAGCAGGTAATAAATGACGTGTGGTGAAAGGAAGATTTACAAATCTGAAAAACATATGAATCTGGTAGGCTTGCAAGTACAGAACATAGTATTGTCACAAAAGACATGAAGATTACATGTCATTTCAACATAACAAAGGAAAAGTTTCTTTGTCCTACATGGAGGAGTGTTAAAAAAAGATTGTTGTGAATGTTCAAAATGCCCCTAGATCATAACCCTAGTGGATGGTGGAATCTTGCACAACTTTGGGTTATCTAAACATGCCTTGGGTCTCATCTCTCAGTCACATCAAACAACTTACACAACCCCACCCCTCAATATTTGGCGCGAATTTTTTACAAAGATCACAACCAGCAAAAGGGCATTTTTGGACTGAGATGTCCCTACTAAGTATTAATTGCGGTCCTGAAATCATGCCAAAATTGAGGGACAACGGGTCATTAATGGCCGAGAGAGCGAACAATGTGAGATGGAGTCACAATGGGGAGTAATTTAGACTAGTAACATCACATTTTACTAGGCTATGTTACTACCTTCACAGTGGGTAGTAACGTGTGTGTTCTCATGTTATGGTTCATTTATTAGCCTATAAACTCATATTATCTTGGTATGTGATGTTACAGTAACTAGCTAAGTTACCATCATCATCTCTCTCATCATTAAATGTGTGCCACATAAGCAAAATTATCTTGAAAAATGTGATGTTACTAGTGATGTTACTCACACTATGGCCAGCCTGAGGGGAGAGAATGCATCGAATGTAATTGCTAAAGCATTAATCGCCTTCTCCAATAGATTGCCTAGAATTTGGTCGCTACCATGATCTCAAGGGGCAAGATCAGAAGTCTGGTTCCTTTGTGAGCCTTGGGTTGCCTAACCCAGGACTAAATCTTTGAAAATTATGCCTTCTATTTTGGGTTGGAGATGTGCTACGAATCTTTTGGGTCGAGTTGCATGGAAATGTCTTATGAAATACATCATTTCAACTGCCAATAAAATGACTTGAGATGAATAAGAGTATTAGGGACCTCTACTTCTAATGTCTGAGTTGGTTGAATAGTACGGTTTATTTTCGTCTCACCATTTTCAACCGTTTTATTTTGCTGGTTTTTTTCGTCCCCTCCCCCACCCCGTTGGTTTAGTTTCGCATCACCCTCTCACACAACGAAAAAAATCTGAACGGGTCAGAACTTTTCATACTGACGCAAGTTATTTAGTAATATCTTTATGTGAAAGAATCAATCACGGTCAATTTCTAGAGTTCAAATCTAAATTAATTACCTTAAATCGCTCAATCACATTAATTAGGAAACAAATAATCAGTTTTAAGAAATCTCATTATTAAAGCATTTATGTACCTACTTAATTTGTAATGGAATATAATCTCATTATTCTCTACTCCTATAATGTGCCAGTACGTACGTCGTTTCATTCGCTGGTTCCCTCCCCTCTCCATCGATCGAAAGTCGCCAGCCCTACCCCTCGCACGATCTCCACCACGTTTCCAGTTTTCTTTTTTTTTCTATCCAAAAAAATCAGATCGCAATCCATCTTTCCTTTAATGCACATCTCTCCTGTAAAAAATCGGGACACATGCCCTTCCTTCTCATTAACATGAGTTTCTCCTGAATCTCTACTCCTAATGTGCCAGTACATACGTCGTTTCGTTCGCTCGTTCCCTCCCCTCTCCATCGATCGAAAGAAGTCGCCAGCCCTACCCCTCGCACGATCTCCTCCACGTTTCTAGTTTTCTTTTTTTTCTATCCAAAAAAATCAGATTGCAATCCATCTTTCCTTTAATGCACATCTCTCCTGTAAAAAATCGGGACACATGCCCTTCCTTCTCATTAACATAAGTTTCTCATGAATATCTAGGATGCAGTCCTCTCCTTCCCACTAATCTCTTACTAGCTATACCCGCGCGGCGCCACGCCGCGCCCGATTGATACTTAGTGTTTGTAGGTGGCATCTTTGTTGTACACATTGAATTTTAAATTAAAATAACAAAATTATGAGAATAATGTTGTATTCTCAACAAATAAGTAATATATAGAAGCAAACTGAAAAGGATAAATTTATTGTCACTATTCGTGATGCATTCTAGATCGATAACAGACGCTATGTAAAGTTTGCATCGGTCAAACAATATAAATTGATGAAACTGTACTCTCTCTCTCTCTCTCTACTCACAAAAACACATGTTTTACATACTGGGTCTCAAATTCATCAACACTAAATATACAAGTGCACAGATAAGTGCTCTACAGGTTTGTACAAACTAAAGAAATTCATTACCACTGAACAGAAGTACTACAAAACATACAAAGTCATTGGCACCGAACATCTAATTCCCTGTTGTACTACTTCCTTGTTCACCAAGGGCTGATTAATCTGCATCACATGATTGATAGACTGACAGCCTATAATTATATTCATTTTTTATAAAGAATGTGCTATTTTTTTTGTTAAAATTGTGCTAGTGTCATGGTGAAACAGATTGCATAGATGGTTGATTTTTCATTGTGAAAAATATTGTGTAAAAACATTTCACTATATTTGTCCATTATTCTCCTCAAACATGGATCACTGATATGTTTTTATTTGGTTAGATTGACGGTTTGGCAAAAAATATATTAAAATAGAAGATGATAACTCGGCCAGCTTACACCAAGTCGGACACTGAAGCGGTTTTCGATTCCACCACAAACCTAGGAACTAACCATTACTCTCTCCAAATCTGTGGAGCATCTCATCCTTTGTAGCGATCTGGTATCAACACACGGGACTGGCATCATATAAGAAAGCCAACATGATAAGATCACACCCGTCAGGAAAAAGGCAGAGATTTTTTTGTTACTCTTCCTGCTTCTTTTCAACTTCCTCTTTTACCAGATCAAAGTAAGGCGATCTGCAGTTACCAAAAGGATAGGTAAAGATCATGATTGTTTAGTTAATCAAGCAATGGTGGTGCAATACTAAACAAAGATAACAAACGGTGATCATTCTATGAAATAGTACTCCCTCCGTTCCTAAATATTTGTCTTTCTAGATATTTTAATAAGTGACTATATACGGAGCAAAATGAGTGGATCTACACTCTAAAATATGTCTACGTACATCCGTATATAGTAGCCATTTGAAATGTCTAGAAAGACAAATATTTAGGAACAGAGGGAGTATATGATAACATCATACATTTTCGCAGTACAATCAAAAATAAAATGATTACTTATAGGAAAATGCATTATTTTCTGTCTTTTAGTACTTCGGGGAGGACAAATAGTGTAACATGACACCAGATCAGCAACTTCCTTGAATCTGACATGCTTATATCATTTCATAATATGGCCTTGCACTTGAGATTCCAAATAGAAGAATGGTTGGCCGTTTCTTCTAGTTAATTATAATATAGACAGATAGTATACAATATAGGCTTGCACACAAGACTCAAATGGGAACATGGTAAGCCGTTTCTTCTAGCTAGTTGTTCCATTGACAAAAATATAATGGAAAATATCATCATGATCTATACCAAGTGCAAGGTACATGTGCAGAACAAACTATAGAAGGGATACCATAGAACAGTAGAGAAAAATCAGTCCTACACCTCACCAAAGTCTTTCTTAGCCTGTTATGTCTTCCCTTCCTCCTGAAGTCTCGTATGTATTTCCTTCTAAAGCCTCATACAGTGCGCTTGAGATATATTCTTTTCAAGCTCCTCACTCAAAGAGCAAAAGAAATGTAATAAAAAAATCACGAAAAATAACAGTACTGCATCGGTAATGTATTCATATGGGGCCTTGCAAATAGGTGTAAATTTCAAAAAGAAAAGTTATGTTTATCTTTTCATCGTATTTTCTGGCAAGAACTTGGTGGATTATAAATTATCTATATAATGTGATTGTTATGAAAAAAATAAACACGATATATTTGACATAAGAACACGACAAAGGGGGAAATTTCCTTCTCCAACAAGGCATATAGAACTGTCATTAAAAAAGAATGGCAATTGCCCAGCAAACCTATGGAGTAGTCGATAATCCTATTGTCAGCTCATTTCACACACGAATTCACATACAGTAGTAGGATATAGAGTTCTCTTTGTTAATAAATTAGGCCATGTTTGCAGGCATTAAACATCTTATAGTCCAGTCTAATGCCAATTTAAAATTGACACGGCTGCGCAATACTGCAGAGGAGGAGACCCGCATGATATGCACGTCTACCATGATATGCACGTCTACCATCTTGTACATCTGAAAATGCTTGTACAGTGTGCTGCCTAAATACAATCTGATCTAGGTACAAAACTGGAGCAACTTAGACTATCAGGGAGTTAAATCACAAAATCTATTGACCCACATATCTAACAAAAGAATAAGAATTATCAACATCGGTCCAATCTGGAGTAAGTTTATAAACTGGACTATCATCAAATCTTCTCAAAAATGAAAATGATGCTTTGCTAACTGGATGCTGTAGAAAAAAAATAGACGCGAGCTCACTTTTACATATCACTAACCATAACTGCCATAGAGCAGGAATCTTGTTCATATAAATTGAATTTATATGTACTAATTTATGGCCACTATAAGAGATGACTACACACCAAAGGAAAACTCCAATGAGATCGACCGCTGACATATTGTCACTAAAAATATGTAACCGCTGAAAGGAACATGATATAGAGTATTTGAGGAGATGGACAAAGGAACATAGTTGAAGGCAGCATCTAGTTTTTTGAGCCTTGTCATTTTGATTCTCATCGTAACTCCAAACCTGTTACAACATAAGATTTGTCTATGCTCTCAGCTGTAACAATTATCTTTTTTGTCACAAACTCTTCAGCAAAACAACAACAATCAATTGTGAGTAAAAACTAACTGGCAATCTGATTCATTCGAGTTATTTACTCAAAATCACCACACTTGGGGCTAGGGTAACAACTTAGTACCACATTTGCGTCAGGGCACAAAAAACCACCGAAATTGCGCCTAACATGTAACGCAGAGCACTGATGCTTGCTGGGATTTGGTCACGAAAACAGTCAAACTGACAGGTAGGACCTGCTTGTCGGAATGACGTGGCAAAGACCAAGTACAAAAAAAATGTGTTGACTAGGTGAGATGGCAGATGAGATGCGGGCCCCGCCTGTCATTGACTACGCATTCATCTTCATCCCATCTTTATTCCTTAGGAGCATTGCATCGAGCACCCTTGTGGGCGGCCGAGCCGAGAGCTCCATGGCCATGGCAGCCGAGCCCCTGCTCAAACTAGGCCCGGGCCGCCTCAGCCTGTTCCCTGCACGCCATGAACCATCGAATCTGGCTGCCGCCCCCGCCGGCATGGACAGCCGAGCCGAGAGCTTCATGGCCACCATGGCCGCCGCAGCCGAGCCCTGCTCAAGCTAGCGCAGGGCCACCTTACTCTTGGCGTCGACGTGCTGGCCTGCGGGCAGGGCAATTGAGGAGGCACAGATCCCGCGAAGCTTCCTGTACACGGCGACTGCGTCGAGCGGCGCGACGGAGTTCGCTGGCGAGTCCGCCATGGACGACGACGTGTATGCCCTCGCCTTCTTCTTCACGCATGGCGTCGGCTTGCTGGCTTGCAGGCATGGCTAGCGAGGAGGCGCAGGTCCCGCGGAACTTCCTGGACACGGCGACTCCGTCGGGCGGCGCGACGGCGTTCGCTTCCGAGTCTGCGCTCACCTTCTTTTTCCTGTACACAAATATGCGCTCACCTTCTTCTTCACGCATGCGTGCTCACGCATGGCGTTGACGCGTCTGAGCAAGCATACATGCTCAAGGGGAGCCACTCTCCCCTTCCCTGCGTGGCCACAACTTGGCTCGACCGGCACCATGCCCGCGCCGCTGCGTATGCCAGCTTCGTGAGCTGGCGGACGGGATGGAGGCGTTCCTCTACTCACTACTCCCGCCGTTCCTTTGGTCACTGCTCCGGCGTGGCCATGGCGTGTTGTGACTCCTTCAGTGGCCAGAGGATGAACGCACATAAGGTGCTCGATGGAATGCTTCATAGAGAAAAATGGTGTGAAGAAAATGACTTTCTAGTCATTGACAGATGGCCCCCCCGCTCATTTGCCACATCAGTCGGTCAAACTTTTTGGTCTTGGCCATGTCAGCCCGACAGGTGGGCCCAATGTGTCAGTTCCGCTATTTTCGTGAGCAAATCAGACAATCAATGCTCTTCGGTATTCGTTAGGCGCAAATCTGGTGGTTTTGTGTGCCCTGGCACAAATGTGGTAGTAAGTTATTACCCTAGCCCCAAGTGTGGTGGTTTTAGGTAAATAACTCGATTTATTCATATAAAATGAAGTAGGTGTTCATGGAACCAAATATCTAGTATGATGTAGCACACTGTGAGTCAAGTCAATTTCTTTATGCAACTACATAATCAGTAAGATCTATTTTGTGACCTTCACCGGCAAATTTTCTGATCTGCTACCTTATCTTCATCTACAGCTCCAAAACAGCATAAAAGGGGAAAGAGAAAACAAATTATGTGCAGCCAAGAAGGAACTTGAGGCTTGAGATATTTCTGACCTGTAGATTTTTAATGAGCAGACTACTGTACAGGGGAGATGCTACGACAAATGTAAAAGAGGAACCATCAGAAAAGGGAGAGGCAGAGAGAGATGCCCTATGAGAAGGTTGGAGAGAAGCGCCCGTGGGAGGATGTGGGCAGCAGACATAGGAGGGGCAGGGGGGAGCTGCGCGGGAGAGGCAGAGAAGCGCTATTGAAGGTAGAGAAGAAGCATGATGGAAGAGGTGGGGAGCAACCATGGGAGCGGCCATGGGAGGGGAAGGAGGAACAACGCGAGAAGGGGAATGAGGAAGAAAACTTGAGGGGCCGAGAAAAATCACCTGATTCGGCATAGGCGATTGCTTGCCGCGCGGGGCTGCACATCCTCATCTTCTGCTTTAAAGCATTAAGCGAGTAGACGCCGCGCCTGAGCTACTTTGAAACATGGATAGAGGGAGGAGGCGCGACCGATCAAAACATGAAATCGGGGCAAGCATGAAGAAATCGCACGAACGCTCAACACCGACTGGATTTGTTCGCCGCTCGACATGGATCAGAATTAATAAATTACTACTAGAGTCGTGTGTGCTTACAGGTGAACTACAGCTCGCTGGGCTAGATCTAGACGACGCCCTGTCCCATGGCCATTAGATGCCCGGGATGCTCCAATCCAAGGCTAATTCACTCTGGAAGTTCCCTCTCAAGCTCCAGCCGCCGCCGGTGGAAGAACTTGATCGAGATCTCGGGGCCGCCATGGGAAGAGCTGCGGTAGACATGGCAATCTTCCTCGATGATCGAGGCGTGGAAGAGGACGCCGGCGGACGGGACAACCCTGCAGCCGCCGCTCCAGCACTCGATCGTGCTTCTTGTGGCTCAAGGTAACCATCCCCACCGCGTCGGTTGCGCTTCCTGTACGCCATCTCCGATGGCTCCCCTGCCACCAGCTCGGCCATGGGGAGAGGAGATGCGGAGAGGGGCTGCGCCGAGAGGGGAGACAGGAGCTCGACGGTGAGGTTAGGAGGGCCGGGAGGAGGCGAGATAGGGACCGTCAGCTAGGAGAAGAGTCACTTTTTATAGTCATCTACGGCGGTGCGACGGTTGCGCTGGATTGGACGGGATCCTTCTAGCTAGTCCTGACAGATCTCGAGAAGAGCTGAGATAGCGACAACACAAATGGACCGACAACGACCGAACAGCAGAAAGCGACGCAACAGATGGACCAACAACGGCTAGCGCAAACAGCGAACCTGACAACGACACAGAAAAAATCCAACGGCCAATAGAAATGAAAGAAACAACCACGCCAGCCTACCCCACATGCAATCAAAAATGCTAAACCCACCAAAGGAATCATCACACCAGTTCAAAAAATTTGAAACAAAAAACCGAAGCCACAACGCGTTTCTACCCCGCCCCGTACCAAAATAATACCACGCGCCAGAACCAAAACTCACCAAGAGTCACTTTCATCCAAATGGCTGAATCTCAACGCAAAAACTTTGCCTGGAATAGAGGCTTGAGTGAGGATATATATGCCTGCAAAGAGAGCCTTGGCTCAGTGGTTGGGCATGCGGTTGTGCAGCCTAACGACCCGAGTTCAATTCCTAGAATTGACAGGTGATGCACAGGGGTTTTCCCCCGTTTATTGAGGATCAAGTTTGGTGTGTGGTGAAACCACTCATCAAGAAATATCTTGATACTCATTTAAAAATATCCGAGGACCATGTTTATCTTGGTACTCATACTAAAATGGCCGTATGCATCCCTAGTTGGTGCAGAGGCCGGGAAGTGAAATTCACTCCCATTTTTAAGGACGCCTTGGGCTCCTCCCCCCGCGTCGTCCGCTCTGGGCGACTCGAGGGCCAAACCCTAGTAGGCCGCCGGTTCCCCCCACCTCCCTCCTCCTCCTCCGCCGCCGCCGGCAGCCGCCCTCGCGGTGGTAGGCGGCGGCAGGGATTCCCCGTGCACCCGCCTCGACATTGGTGACCGCCCCACCCCGCATCAGACACCGCCGCCCACTTCTCCAGATCCTGGTGGCCGCCGACGCCAGCCCTCTGTGGCGGCCGTTGGTCGTCGGAGCTGTCGGCTTGCCCCCCTCCCGTTCCGGTGCGGGGGACTCCTGGGAAGGTCCGACTGTCAGATCAGGCCGGCTCTGCCCTGGATCGAGGCCGGCTCCTCTCTGGCGGCTGGTGGGCCGGGAATCGCCGGATCCGCTCAGATCTGGCCGGTGTAGCCCTGCCTCGTCGCCCGGCTTGGGTGTTCACGGTGTGGTCTCCCTGGTGGCGGCTGTGTGGGTCGTTTTCCGTGTTTTGATGGGATGTGCGCGGTGGGTGGATGCCGGGGCGGCGGCCTCGGGCGGTGTGGACGGCGTTGCCTCTCGTCGGACAACGGTCGTGGGAGCTGGTGGTCCGTGACTTCGGTCGTGCGGGCGGCGAGGTCTCGGTGGACGTCTACTGCGGTGGGTCGGGGTGCCCCGTCATCCGGCGTGCCTGCTTTGATGGAGTCCAACGCCTTCTCCGACTGCGTGCGCTCCCCTGGCCAGGTCTTTGGCCGGGTGGATGGGACGGGGGCGGGATCAGGGGAAACCCTTGGCCGTCGGTGGAGGCCACGACAATGGCGGCGCCTTTCTGGGTGTCGGTTCGCTTCTTGGAGGCCTTGTCGAGGTCCTATCCCGTCTCTTGCTGTGCTATTCATTTGGGCGAAAGCTCTAGTTCCCCTTGCGGGCGACGGCGTCGTACCTTCGTCGCGCTCCTTCTTGAAGGCGTCTCTTGGGGTTCCCGAAAGCACGGTGGGCGTTTTGTGGTGCGTGTGAGGTATTTGGCGGCGGCAATGTGTGCGGCGTTTCATCTTTTCTACCGTCGATCTTCATCTTGTGGTAGCGCTCCTTCTGCTTGGAGATGGACTAGCGTAGGTGGTGGTCGTCATTTGGCGTCATGGTGGCGTCGATGGCAGAGGATCCTGCCAAGGTTGGAACTTCAATCTGCTCTGAAGACGGACCAGTGAAAGATGGCGGCGACGACACTTGTGAGTGCGTCAGACCGGTTTATGCCCCAGATCCGGTATGTGGCTAGGCTGGGGATTCCGGCTATTGATGTTAGGTTTAGGTGAGTGGTCTGGGTAGTGGCCCAGCTAGCACCCCTTCATCATTTGGATAGGAGTAGTGGCATATGTTGCCTAGACGGCGGATTCAGGCATATTGTTTGTAACACTTTGTAAGGTCCTCGAGAATAATCAATAAAGTGGCCGCATGCATTTCCCAGATGCAGAGGCCGGGGGTCATCCTCCTTTTCAAATATATATATATATATGCCTTTCCTAAAGATATCTCGTCCTGCCCAGCTTGATCTAATTCAATTTAGACGAAGGACACCTTCAGGAACAAGACGATCTACTTGTTCGCACACGAACACGTCACCGTGTACCTCCAACGCCGAGGGTGATGCACCGCAGCTCACGTCGAAGGAGACCCGACCGGAAGCGCGGTACGCAAGCAATCCGGCGGGTGCTTTTGAGGACCCGAAACCCCACGCGCCCGGGAGGGACCCCGTCAGGGCGTGTGGCGGCTATGGGCTGCCCTAGATCGGTTCGCCCGCCCCTAGAGCCTCGAGGATCGCTGCCCTTCAACACGAAGAACGAACGAAGAACGAGGAAGAAGAAGAACAAGGGAGAAGGAAAAGTAAAGGTAAAAGATGTAGATAGATTTGTTCGATTGTGTGTTGTTTCAATCGGCCGTCACCCCCAACATATATGAGAGGCGGCTGGACTTCCCGTACAACAAAAGGACTAAAAATTCCGTCCAAAACATCAAAAACCCTAACCTAACTCGGACAGGAATCTTTGGCAATTTCCGGATCAATCTCGGTCTCACCGATTAGTTTTTTTCGGTCCCACCGAGTGAACATTGCAAACTTTCTGTAACTTTCTGTAATTTTTCGGATCAACTCGGTCTCACCGAGTCAATCAACTCGGTCGGTCCGAAATGACTCTGCAGCTTCTATTTCTGACCTTGTTTTGCCTTCACAGGTTGCATACGACCTCCGATTTAGATGTTCTTTATATCAAAATCGATCGTTTCGACGATACGAAGACAATCCGTCTAGAAACTTTTCCCATATGAGGCCATCTTGGAGGCGTAATCAGCCGAATAGTATTCTGAATACAAAATCTGAGTACTTCGAACACAACTTCAGCCTTAGAGATGAGACCGGATGACTATGGCCCAAATATCAAAGTTTTTCCTTTTGACGATACGGAACTTTCTCACTTTGAGCACTTCTCTATTTGAGGCCATCTTAATTAAGTTCTTGGCCGTGCCGAAATCTGGTGTCAACACATGCCCCCCTGTTTTTCGGCAAACTTGTGTGCCGAAAAATAACTTGCATGATGATTTTCCTAAGGACGATGTCAACACTCCATCAGCCATTCTATGTGCTTAGGGCGATAATTTCTATATCGGCCATGTTTAATTTCTTGTTTACATCATACCCTGGAACCAATTACCACCAATCGGCTTTAAAGAGATGGGAATGAACCCGTTCCTCGTAGCACTAAGGAAATCAAACTCCGAGAGGTCATGCCCTGTTAAGCAAGTAACATCCGGATGATTCCAATCCACCGATGTGTCGGCCAAAGCAACACAAGCCGAATTATCCGCGTGAATGACTTCTACCTCATTATCGACCCATTGTATTAAGAATTGATGCATGGTAGATGGCACACATTGGTTAGCATGAAGCCAATCGCGGCCTAATATAACATTATAGTTACCTTGCACCTCGGCGATGAAGAATGTGGTGGCCAAAGTTTTACTTCCCACGGTGAGTTCCATGCACATCACACCTTTGGCCTCTGTTTTTTCTTTTCCCTCAAATCCATTAAGTACCATATTGGTCTTCATCAATGCGTTATCGTCTAACCCCAACTTCTTGAAGACCGAGTAGGGCATAAGATTTACCACAGCACCACCATCAACGAGCATCCTAGCAACCGGCGATCCGTTAATATGACCTTTGAGGTACAATGGCTTCAAGTGTTTCACCGGTTCTTTTGGCTTCTCGAAGATAGCATTCTTAGGACCAAAATCCAGCTGGGCTACCTCCCATTCTTTACCTATAGCACGAAACTCGGCAGGTAAGTAATATACCATATTAATATCCATACCTTCCCGAACCGGCGTAGATTCATAATCCACCATCTCATCTTCATCCCCCAATGTGAATATTGGGCTCAAAGATTCCTCAACTGAAGGGGATGTTTCAGGTGGTGTGGACGATGTAATAGGGGTTGCATCATCCTCTTTTGGTGGCGAATGGGTTGCTGTAGCTAATGTAGAAGCATCTGCGTTTTCCTTTTGTTTAGGCCTCCACACTTGTTTTGTGAGTGCCATGGGCCGAATTTCACTTAACAATTCGTCCCTTTGCCTCTCCTATTTGTGATCTACCTTTTTGTGGTTCCTCATGCGTTGTAATCTCCTTTTCATGGTCTTGGTTAAACCGGGAGGACACCACTTAGGTTGAGTATATTTGGGATCCCTTGGTTTGGCCTTGCTTGTGCTCGCCTCATGATCACTAACCATGGAACCCTGCTGAACAATAACAATATCACCATTAGAAGTAGCCAGATTACCAACAACCGGCTTTTCGATCTCCTTTTGCTTGTTGCATTCTGAAATTTTCGCATTAGATGACTTAACACGCCACACTTTTTTATTGGCCTTACTTGGAGAAATTTTTGTTGGCCGATTTGCACCATAGCTCAAACGGCCTTGTGTGGGATAATAAAGCCTCTCGCGAGCAGGCCTTCTAGGTGCTGCCCACCCCATATGGAAAGCATAAGGAGCCATTGGGGGCTGCCCCCATCCTCCACCGAAGCCTCTCATGTAATATGTCGCATAGAAGGGTTGTGACATCCATGGTGTCGGTGCCCATGACCCATATGGCCTTGCATATCGTCGAAACTCTTGCTCCGGAGGCAATCTTGAACGCTTTGAATGTGATGGCCGATTAGAGCTAGAACCGGCCGCTTGACTTGCATATTTGGATAGCAACATATCAAAAGTTGGCTTGATTCTCTTGTTCTTAGTTTCATTCTTTTTCCACTTGCCAACTTCTGAATTCTTGGGCTTGATCAATTTAACATGAGCATCCTCTTGTACTTGTGGTTGCCCCCCGAGTGTGGCATTTTTTATAGTGATCTTCAACACTTCCTTGCCATCGGGTTGCTTCTCAAGCACAATCTTTCTTCCCAAGACCTTGTCGCCCTCCTTGCTATTCCTGGGTTCACCAATAACAACATTATCTTTATTAGCAGATTTGGCTATGCTAGGCCGAATCAACATTTTCTTTCCCTCCAAGTCTATGGTGTTTATCGGGAAGGGATGTTTATCAACTTGCATCTTAGCAAAATTCAATCGTCCGTCATTAATGGCCGATTGTATCTGTCGTCAGAAAACATTGCAATCGTTAGTAGCATGAGAAAATGAATTATGGTACTTGCAATAAGCACACCGTTTCAGCTCCTCAAACGGCGGTATGGTGTGTGATATTCTAATAATCTTATCTTGCAAGAGTGCATCAAATATTTTATCACACTTTGATATATCAAAAGTAAACCTCATCTCCTCATCACGATTCTTGCGAATCGGCTTAAGAGCATTGCACATATAGGGTTTGGCCTTTGAGGACCAAACAAATTCAGTAGTATAGACATCAACCTCATCGTCCGAATTATCATCATTGTGTTCAACCATATGCATTCTAGGACGATCGGTTGTAGACCTATGAACCTCTTTATTTCGACTCTTTTGGGCCAAAGCTTTTTGCAAGACTTGATTAATGCTCAAAAACTCATAACTTTCTAGCCTCTCTTTAATGTGAGTTTTTAAACCATTAAGAACAAGATCTGCCAAGTCTCTCTCAGTTATCACTAAGCTATAACATCGGTTTTTTATATCTCTAAACCTCTTGACATAATCGGTGACCGATTCATCATGTTTCTGCCTAACCGATGTAAGATGTTACAACTTTAGCTCATTATCGCCGCTATAAAAGTGATCATGAAACTTTTGCTCTAATTGCGACCATAAGAGAATTGAGCCATGTGATAAAGCAGCAAACCATGAAAATGCGGTACCAGTTAAAGATAATGGAAATAAACGCACTTTCAATTCTTCTATGGAACCTGCTTCACCCAACTGTGCTAGATACTGACTCACGTGCTCCCAAGTTGTTTTCGTACCCTCACCACTAAATTTAACAAAATCAGGAACCTTATAACCTTGAGGGTAAGAAATTGCATCGAAGTGTTCAGGATAAGGCTTTTGGTACACACGACTCTTTACTTTCGGCTCGTTTCCGAAAGTTTCTAGAAACATCTTATGCAAATCCTCCCTTAATTTAGCTAAAATTGGATCCGAGGTAGATGAAGATGTTTGTGGTAATGACATAGAAGCAACCTGAGTACTAGCTATTGGTGCAACTTGTGGGATGGGCGCCGAACCATAATTCGGCGGAAGACCAAACATGCCTGCGCCTATGGGTGGTGTGACAAAGTGATTCGGCGTTGACGCCGAATTGGGCACACTCATAATAGGATTAGAGTATGTAGGTGCAGCCACAAGCTGGTTGGTTTGAGTAGGGTAAAAATTCAACAGCATATTATATTGTTGTTGCATAGGTGGTGCCGATGAAATAGGTAAAATTGGACTAGGGTTTTCAGATATACCAACAGTACCACTAGATGATGGAGGCATATTTTTCTGAGCATTAGCACTAGCCACAAAAGAATTGTATGCCATCACATTACCCTTACTAACAAGACTTTCAATCACAGCCACTTGCTCTGGAGAAAAAACTTTACTCACAGTGATTAGATCTTGTTCGTCGATAAGGGGAGGAAAATTGGTGTCTCTAACCGGAGTGATGTTGCCTTGAAGGTCCTTCTTGAAACTTGAAAGAAACGCTTCCAAATCCTCCTCCTCGCGCTTCTTCTTGAGCGCCTCAAAAGCCTCTTCACGCTGCTTCTTGCGCGCTTCGTAGGCTTGGCGATGTTCATCCGATAGTTCATCAAGACCGGGCTTAATGATGTTATCGGCGTCAACTTCTGAGGGCTTGGGGAGATTAGACATGGTTGATGATGATTCTTGATCTTTCGTCCCCAGCGGAGTCGCCAAAAAGTGTGTTCGCACACGAACACGTCACCGTGTACCTCCAACGCCGAGGGTGATGCACCGCAGCTCACGTCGAAGGAGACCCGACCGGAAGCGCGGTACGCAAGCAATCCGGCGGGTGCTTTTGAGGACCCGAAACCCCATGCGCCCGGGAGGGACCCCGTCAGGGCGTGCGGCGGCTATGGGCTGCCCTAGGTCGGTTCGCCCGCCCCTAGAGCCTCGAGGATCGCTGCCCTTCAACACGAAGAACGAACGAAGAACGAGGAAGAAGAAGAACAAGGGAGAAGGAAAAGTAAAGGTAAAAGATGTAGATAGATTTGTTCGATTGTGTGTTGTTTCAATCGGCCGTCACCCCCAACATATATAAGAGGCGGCTGGACTTCCCGTACAAGAAAAGGACTAAAAATTCCGTCCAAAACATCAAAAACCCTAACCTAACTCGGACAGGAATCTTTGGCAATTTCCGGATCAATCTCGGTCTCACCGATTAGTTTTTTTCGGTCCCACCGAGTGAACGTTGCAAACTTTCTGTAACTTTCTGTAATTTTTCGGATCAACTCGGTCTCACCGAGTCAATCAACTCGGTCGGTCCGAAATGACTCTGCAGCTTCTATTTCTGACCTTGTTTTGTCTCCACAGGTTGCATACGACCTCTGATTTAGACGTTCTTTATATCAAAATCGATCGTTTCGACGATACGAAGACAATCCGTCTAGAAACTTTTCCCATATGAGGCCATCTTGGGGGCGTAATCAGCCGAATAGTATTCTGAATACAAAATCTGAGTACTTCGAACACAACTTCAGCCTTAGAGATGAGACCGGATGACTATGGCCCAAATATCAAAGTTTTCCCTTTTGACGATACGCAACTTTCTCACTTTGAGCACTTCTCTATTTGAGGCCATCTTAATTAAGTTCTTGGCCGTGCCGAAATCTGGTGTCAACACTACTCAAAGGCTGGCTTGCTCCAAGGCCTCCACCTCGCCCACCTCATCCCGTAGCCATTGTCGTCCTCCACACGACCACGCCAGCTTTCACGATTTGGGTCTGTGGCAGGCGTAAACTATGAGAATTTGACTGGTCGTTTTCATCGCAGGCGGCTGCGGCGAGGACATGTGGAAGGCAACAGCTCAGACTTGATGCCCTTTGCCTCCGTCAAGGACACTGTCAATGGTGCATAATCTCAAACCTCCTTTGACGTATTTGTGCCCGTGAAACAAGTATTTGGCCTGGCCGATGGCAAAACGCACACATGGCAAAGCTAGCTTGACTTGAGATGGATTGAATTTGGTACACATGGCTAGCCAACAGGTTTTTTTTTCGAAAAGGGGTTTTACCCCAGCCTTTGCATCAGAAAGATGCATACGGCTCATATTATTAAAAATATCCAGCAACAAGTCTCCAAGTCTCCAACAGGTGGCCAGCAAAGTACGCACGCACACCGGCATGTGTAACATATTTGTTGTTTGTACTGTTTCAACTCACGATGATTACAACGTGAGCTACATGCATTTATACTAACATAACATCATCTGCCTAAGTAGAGTTACGATTTCTATACTACTTGGACAATCAATGAGATCTATAGGAAAGCGGAAGAGAGAACTAGCAAGCCGGTGATTTTACTGTTTTATCTAGATTCATTGTGCTAAATCAAGTAGTTCTAAACTAGCTGTTACAGGATTCACCGATTTAGTCCATGTTTTGCTTTTCCATTTTTAGTGAATGGGTTGGATTTTGAAATCTCATATTTCAGTTAGTTTTTGGTCAGTCAGCTTGAGTAGTAGGGTCCGTTTGGATGGAAGCCAACGGCAACCCTGCCAAAAAAGTTGGCGTTGACTGAGGACACATGCAAGCGTATGGATGGCTGCCCAAAATTCTGATGTAGCCAATTTTTTAGTTAACACATTCAGTTTTTCCACAAACCGCGGGGCGATTCGGCGGAGGCGAAACCTTCCGCTAAAAAGTTGGCACGCCTAGCGTTGGCAGGGCGGCTGCAGGCGCTATCCAAACAAGCCCGTATTCTCTCTCTTTTGTCCCGGTTGGTATTTCATATATGCTACCTTGCTATGTTATATAAGATACTTCATATAGGAGGTCAAGCTTGAAAAAGGTAGAATGTTCAACAAGTCAAGAATCATGTTAACCAGACTGTCATGATATTTCCCCTGCTTCAAAATGCTCCACGAGACGTTAGTTAACATGCCTCTGAATGCTGATTGCTTTTTACAGAATTTTGACTGTTTGTGTAGACTAAGGTTCATTATGACAACGACAAAGATCACTTTGAGGCGCTCGCTATGGCAGACGGGGATGGGGTGGCGCCGGGTACACTGCTGATAACAAAAATGTTGTGACAGTTCCAAATGAGAACTGAACTTACTGCACTAATATTCAGTTATATATCAAGGCGGCAAATGTTTGCGTGTTCTGTAAAATAGCATGGCAAATTTTAATCCAAATGTTGTCTGTGTTCAGTTATCTAAAAACTAGCATGGCAACTTTATACATGATACAATCTTTCAGCATGGCAAATTAGTTAATAAATTGTAAAAAAGATGGTACCAAATAAACTTGTATACGGTCATGTAGCATCCTATTTTTTCGTATGGCAACTAAGCCATCACTATCCTTCCAATGTTTACTAAATGACATCCGTTACTGAATTTAGAGATCAACAAAGCATCAGGTTACCAGTGAAAACTCATGCAGGGAAGAGGCGTTACTGCTGCTCATCCCACACATCGTCTGCTGATGCACCTCATTCCAGTGCGTTATTCACTGCTGCCTCTCCCGACGCATTGTCCGCTCCATACTCCTCCCTCCAACAGGTCACCCAGAACTTCTGCTACACCTCCTGCATGGCGTGCCGGTGCAGAACCTCTGCTGCACTCCTCATTCCCTCACGATTTTTGTTTGGATAGCAACAGTGGGTAAAGAGGGCCGACGCGAGCAAATGAAGCAGCAGGTGAACCGCTCCCTGCTCCACCTGTCCGACAGGGACATGGAGGTCATGGCCACCAGCGAGATGGACGCTATTGTGCACTGATGAGCTCCTGGTCTTCCTCGCCGCCGTCTTGGGCACGCCCCGTCCCCCGTCCACCGGCCTGCCCCCCTGCCTTCCCCCGCTCACGTGGTGTGCCTGGCAGCTCTACCTTGTGCTCCCACCCTCGCGACACATCTTGGTGAGGGCTCCGACTGAATCACCGAGAGAGGGGAGAGGTTCCGCCGAAAGACCAGGAGCTCATCAACATTCAGCGCCATGGTCCTGCTGCATTCTTCAACACCCGCCCTCTGCACAGCGTCACCACCAGGTCCCCCGCCCATCGCTCCCCAGATCTGGTCGCGATCCATCATCTGGCCGCTGCAGCTCGCCGGAGTATTAGTCGGAATCGAGCTAAATTGGGGATCGCCGGGAGAGAGAAAGTGAGGGAGAGTGGGAAATGTGTGACCACTTCGATGGGTGAGGGATAGAGGAAGTGATGGGTCGTGTTGTTGGATTCGGTCGGTCTCTGGAACGAACGACTCCTGCCGATGACGTGGCAATCCTTGTGCGTCAGGATTGGTGCTTAGGGTCCAATGGTAACATATGCTTTTGGGACGAGATCGTTAAAACCTGAAATTCAGTTGTTATCTTTTTCGAAAAACAGTTCAAAAAATTGTGTGGGTGAAAATGGATCGTTCCTAAAAAATTGGATCCGGCTGCGGAGCAATACAAACCGACCTCCTGCCCCACTCCATAGAGCATCTCTACCAGATTCGGTATACCGCGTCCCGCAAAAATCGATTTACAGGACATTGCAAAACGCTTTCTTGCGCATTTTTATGGTACTTCTGTTCTGGTAGAACGGATCTCGTAAAAATATTTCATCGTCTCGGCAAAATTACACAACCGCCTTTAAAACGCCCGCTAAATCACAATTGGGTACACCTTGGACGCTTCCACCGTAAGGATCTCGTTAGGATGGATAGAGGGCCATTGCTAGAGCTCACAACAAGAAGAAACTATTTGCATCGATCTTGTGGCAGCGGCAACAACAGCTAGCTAGCGCAGGCCGCCGCAGCAACACCAAGCTAGCTAGCGGCGGCGGCGGCGACTAGCTTGCAGAGCTGCAACTAGGGTGCGGTGGTCGCTGACGTTGAGGCTTTCAGGCGAGGTCGCGCTTGGTGCGAGCTGAAAGTTCCTTCCTGCCAACTGTTTCTTATTTTTCAGGTCCAGTAAAAATTGCCCCCACTCCCATAGATATAGCGGAAACGGCCCCAAAATATGCAGGATCCCGCAAAAAAGAATCTGGGATGGTTGAATATACGCGACCTCTTCGGGGCGAAAAAACCTGCCTCCATCCCGTTAACCGGCGGTTATTTTGTTGGATGGCCTGGTTTACGCTAGAGATGCTCTTAGCCCGAAAATAAAAACAATCAAGACCTGACACGCGCCACACAGGGGGACAGATGGAGCGAGCGAATAAACCAAAGAGAAAAGTCTGGAAAAATCCTTGACTTCATAGAGCCGATCTGAATCGGACCCTGAATTCTCAATCCTTGAAATTAGCACCCTGTACTTGTCAATTCTGGTCAATCTGTCTTTAGACCTGTTTGTCACGCCGGGAGAAAGGTCAATCCCGAACGGGATGCTCACGTGTCATCTACATGTTCTTCCTCACAACTTGTCGCAGATAATAACTGTGATACTTAGCAGTGGTTGCCTCTCCATTTATATGGTCGAGGAAGAGATTAGCATGCTTGACATTGTGGATATGCATGCCATACATGTTTGTGCTCTTGAAGTGGGGAGAAGATATGTGTGACAAGTGGACTAGCTTAGTCACTGAGAGAAGTTATCATCCCACTAGGGATTATCTGTTTCTCAGCACCCCAAAATTGGTCTAGATCGGGAGAAGGTCAGGATTGACCGGGATCGATAAGTACGGAGTGCTAATTTTAGGGATTGAAAGTTCAGGATTTAATTCAAATTGGCTCTACGAGTTAAATGTTTTGCTTTAGATTTTTCTCTAAACCAAATAGCGCTATGATTTGTGCAGATCCGACGGTCACAAAAAATAGCCTGAAGCGAATTTAAAAATAGATGACTCAAAATTAGAAAATTTGTTATTTTATACATGTGAAATTTCACATGAATTATCTTTATAAATGCCATCAAACAAAATTTAAAAGGCCCGTGGCAACACATGGGCATTGTACTAGTACAAATAACAAATGAACCTCACAAGTTTGGAAGTGCAAAACATAGTATTGCCACAAAAGATATGAAAAGTGTTGGAATAGTCGCTCGAATAGAGCAAAGAGAAACCATCTCGACCTCACACGGATGAGTGTTAAAAAAGAATGGAGAGAGTATTCAAATTCACATCAAATTTATATAGGAGGCTAATCGAAATGAATTTTGGTGGCACCATTGTTTTGGTCGTGCTAAATGTAGCACTGTTGTATGGCTACATAAAGGACACCCATGTATCGAGGAACTTTTGTCTCTTGATTGTAACCTTGTAGTAATGGAATAAACCTTCCATTTCTCCCCAAAAGATGGCATTTGTAGGAAAGGAATCCATAAGGATTAGAATCATGGAAATAACCTCGAAACAATACAAAGAGTAGCGTAAGCTTGTTTTAGCTTCATATGCATGTGTGTCAATGTTGCATCCCATAAGTAAGGTAGATGCACTGTTACGGTTATTGGTATGATATATGCAGATATCGGTCATCCGTTGCAAAATAGGACGGCTTGGAAAGCAGAGGACCAGTATCATTGATGGACTAACGAAACAGTCAAACCATCTATTTTCCAATGAGTATAGTTTTTTATGATCGATGTGAACCAAATTAGCGTAACATATGATGACAAATAAGAGCATCTCCAGCCGTGTCCTCAGAAATGCCTCCCCAGGCGATTTTTTCACGCCTATGTCGAAAAAATGGCCAGTCACGTCCCAGGAGACCGATTTTCGCCGGCTTGGGCCGAAATCAGCACCGACGGACACAAGCCGAACCCGGCGCGCTGTGGGGCGCCCAGGGGCACCGGGGCAAGTTGTTTTGGCGCGAAGCAGCCACAGGCCCGCCGAGTCAGCAAGACGGACGCTTCATCGCCCTCATCGCCTCGGTTCCCGTGGGAATCAATGCCAAGGCTGCCGCGCTGCCGCTGCCGGTCAGCCTTGCCATTGATTCCTCACGGGCGGCGCGTCACGGGGCGGCGCGCCGACGCCTCCCCTCCCGCGCACGCGTACACATGGGTGTGGCTATATAAGCCGGTGGCTTCCCTCGTCTCTGGCCACACCAGCCCTAGCCGCCGAGCTCTGCCTCTCCCGTGCGCCGCCGCCGAGCCCTCCCTCTCCCTCTCCTGTGCACCGCCACCTAGTCCTCCCTCTCCTTCTCCCGATGGCCGAACGTTTCCCCGGCGACGAGGCGACGGCCAACGGCTTCGTCCGCCGCCCTCTCCGCGAACAGGAGTCGTGACTCTTGTTCGAGGCCAACATCCCGGCGGCGCCGGACATGCGCGCCAGGCCGATGGGGTGGAGGCTCAGCAACGGGGGAGTGCCCATTCCCCCATTGCCCGACGCCGTGGCGCGCGCACCCTACTTCGCCGCCGAGGTAGAGATCGTGCGCTCCTCCCTCACCGACGAGCAGCTCGCCCTGCCCTAGTACGCCGCCGACAACCACGCGGCGTGGACGGCGTACTTCGAGCGCCGTCAGCAGCAGAGGCTGACGTCCACCAACGGGGCGCCGGTGGTGGGCGGCACGAAGAACAACGAGGGGCGCCACCTGTGGTGGGGCGTCCCCGGCCGCACGCTCGAGGGCGTGCTGACACACCTTGAGGGCGGCAACAACCCGTCGCTAGCATACCCTCCCTCGGCGAGGGCGGCCGCCCCGGCACACCGCCGACGCTCCGGGTAATGGTTGCCCAGGAGGTTTGGCTCCTCCTTGTCTTCCTCCTCGCACTCTTCTTCCCGCTCCTCCGGCTCTCCGGCGCTGCTCGGCGTCAAGGCCGAGCCCGTGGCGGAGATGCCGCTCGACGGGCGCACTCGCAGCGCCGGCATCGTCATCAACAAGGGCGGCCAGTGCGCCTCCTCGTCGGCTCCTCCGCGCTTCGTCAAGCCAAAGACGGAGCCGGGGCTCGCGCCGGTGAAAACGGAGCCGGATCTCCCCGCCGTGAAGACGGAGCACGGCGACGTTGAGCTCGACGACGACGCGGCCCTAGAATGGGCGTGCAAGGACTCCCTGAAGATGGCGAGGGAGCGCCAGTGCGCCGCCCTTCGGCGGTTCGAGTAGCGCCGCCGGGGCCGCGACGAAGGAGGAGTTGTCGTCATCGAAGACAGCGACGACGACGATGCGCCGCCGCCACCAGTCCGCCATGGCGACGCCGGTCAAAGGTCCACCAGGGACGGCCGCGTCAAGGAGGAGAAGGCCGCCGCCGCCGACGGCGGCGAGGATGGCGGCGACGACGGCAACTACTCGGCGCTCAGCGATTTCTTTTTTTAGTTATATTTGCTATGTAATTGGCCGAACATGTCTAATATATGTCAAAGTTTGCCGAAATTTAGACTTGTTTAACCGAACTTCATCGAACTTTTTTTTTTGAAAAATTAGACACATCTGGAGGCACCTCTGGGACCGGCGACTGGGGACCAACTCATCCCCAGGCCTTTTTTTGCGCCGGCTCGCCCTCAGATGGTGATTTTAGACGCCCTGGGGGGCCAACGGCTGAAGATGCTCTAAGCAGCTCGACAATGACCTTTTCCACGCTACTGCCAGCAAGAAAATTGAATGTGTGCACGGACAGAGCCCATCCACCGGCCTCACTCGCATCCACAGAGCGTACGAACCTGGGATGCTCCAGGATTATGATAGGGACCACACAGGGTTCAGATACGTGCATGCCATTCAACTACGTACCTCACTGGGGCACGCCAGCCCCACGAGGAACCAGGAAACAGCGATAGCACCCACCGCCAAGGCCGCACAGTGCCAAAGTTTTCGAAACCGTTCGGTCCTAGAGCCATGTGCCAGCCAGCTCAAAGGCAAACCAGTACTATATAGGCACTCGCCACGACAGTTAGCTACCAAAAACATCTTCTACAAAAAGAAGAGCAAGAAACTACATGCACTAAAGCTGGTACTACCTAGCATTAAGATTGTGATAGGGGACGGAACAAACATACTAACTGGACAATCGAGGGCAATGCAATTACTAACACACCAGGTTACTTCCTTGCAACTGCTGATGATACCAAAGTTATGAGCCACCACTACTATTATGGAATAGAATATCACTGACTTGACTAAAAATGTCATAGAATAGTCAACACTTATTGCTCACAACTAGTTTGTTGATGGGATTCATACATACCAACACTGACTCTATCTGGTCAATTTAATCGATGGATTGTTTAGCTCACAACGGTAGCACCAAATTGAATGTGAATTGTGATCGGCAAATTCACTTTTCTTGCTTACTGTTAGGTGGCGACACTTGTTGAATTGAGAGGGCCAGTGATTGTCCGACACCCGGTAGGGCTCCACGTTGATCTCTGATAACCGTGCGCCGGGAAGTACCAGTCGGGGGCAAGAATGTTTATGGAATTATAGTGGGTCCCTGGGGAGGAGTGGTAGGAGATGGGATTTAAGGGGAGTGAGGGAGGGAGCAGAGGAGGAACGGGAACTCACATTGAGTTCCTTCAGCACCACGGGGGACCTACGGTGAGAGCAGTTGCGTAGGAGAGCACCAGTGAGGTCGTAGAAGTCTTCCTTGATCTCCTTTGCGGAGAGCATTGCAAAGAACCATGGCCTGTCGAGCGCATAGGCGCGGATCAACTTCCGCGGGCACTCGGCTGCCTGCGGTGTCGCACCCGCAGCTTCCGCGGCTGAGTGGAACGTCATAGTAGGGTGGTAGAAGTGGCGGCGGGTTTCAAAAACCGTAGAGAAACCGCCTTGGTGACCTTAGAGGAGTCGTTATCCACAAGGTTGTTGGTTCCCAGTACCGCCATCACCTCGTCGAGGCCGAGCTTTAGCCTTTGGCTGAACTCGTTGTGAGGAGGAGCCTCTAGCCGTGATGATAGCTTCACTAGCGCGGTTAACGGGAGGGCACCGTAACCCCCGCTGGCTCCCGCACATCTTAGATTCCATCTCCCGAATGAGCAGGATATCGCATCGACAACTCATATTCCCATCACCCCTCAATGTTTGGTACAATACACAATTTTTTACGAAGACCACATACTCTTCACAAGTTTGGTCTATCTAAATAGGCGTTAGATTTCATCTCCCAAATGATGAGGATATCACATAAAAAATTTATACTCCCATCACCCATCTTTGGAGCAATTTTTTTTTTACGAAGATCACGCACAGCAGAAAGAGAAATTTTGGACTAGGATGTCCCTACTAGGTCTTAATTGCGCTCATGAAATCTTACCAAATTTGAGGGGAAGCCGGTCGTTGATCGCCGAGAGAGGGAACACTACGAGATGTGAGGAGAGAGAATACATCAGATGTAATGGTTAGACAATTAATCGCCTCCTCCCATAGATTGATAGGTAGCCCAAAATTTACTCTCTACCCTGATTTTTAGGGCAAGATTAGAAGTTGGATTCTTTTGTGAGCCATGGGCTACCTAATTTGGGACTAAATCATTTGAAATTTATGCCGCCTATTTTAGGTTGGAAATGTGCTATGAATCTTTTGGGTCGTGTTGCATATTTTTTTATGAAATACATTGTTTCAAATGGACAATAAATGACTTGAGATTAATCATATGTATTAGGAATACAAACAAAAAATGAATCTGACAAGTTTGGGAGTGCAAAATATAGTGCAACCACAAAAGACATGGAAACTGTTGGAACAGTCGCTCAGACAGAACAAAGAAAACCCATCGGGGATGAGTGTTAAAAAGAGATTGGAGCCAATACTCAAATTTACATGGAATTGAGATATAGGAGGCCAGTCCAAACAAATTTTGGTGGCACCATTCCTTTGATTCAAATGGCATTCATAGGAAAGGAAACCATAAGGATTAGAATCATATAAATAACCTCCAAATGATATAAAGAATAGTTTAAGGTAGATGCACTGTTAGGGTTATCAGTACGATCTGCCGATCTCGACCATCCGTTGCAAAACCGGGCGTCTTGGCGAGTAGAGGACGGGATCAATGATGGACTAACGAATAAATCAAACCATCTATTTTCAAGTAGTATGGTATTTTTTTTGATTGATATGAACCAAATTCGTTTAACATATGCTAACAAAAAAGCGGCTTAGAGATAACCTTTTGGGGGCTACTGCGAGCAAGAAACTAAACGTGTGCATTGATAGAGCCCATCCACAGATCTCACACCTAGAAAGTGTATGAACTGTGCTACATCATTGAACCATGGGATGCTCCACGAGGACGATAGGTACCACCTAGGGTTCAGATCATACCTGGCCATGGACATCCCGGCCTGGACGGCCCGACCCGACCCGGCCCAAAAAAGCCCGACCCGATCTTGCCCATGGGCCATGCTTGGGCCTAGATTTTGAGCCCGCTGACCGCCAAGCCGGGCTTGGGCCTATCATATTTAAGGAAGAGGCCCAGCGGGCTTTTTGATTGATGGGTCGGGCTTGGGCCTGAATTTTAGGCCTGACGCCCAAGCCGAAATGGGCTCGGGCCTAGTTTTTTGCGTCGGGTTTTGGTAGGCCCAGCCCGACAGATGACTAGGTATAGTTCAGATACATGCCTTTCATTCAACTACCTTACTCGGACCTCCCTGACACGCCAGCCCCATGAGGACTCAGGAAACAAACAATGAACTACGCATTGCTCACCGTTCGGTCCCCGGGCCCACGTTCCAGCCAGTAGTATTGTCACTCGTCACGACAGATAGCTACCAAAAACATCTTCTAGAGAAAGAAGAGCAAGAAACTGTATGTAGTACTAGCATTAGGATTGCAATAGGTGATAGACGTTAACGAATAAACTAACTGGATCATCGAGGGCAATGCGAGTACTAATAAACTACATTACGTCCTTCCAATTTTTGATGATATCAAAGTTACGAACCACTACTGGTCCTACTCCCTCCGTTTAAAAAAACTTGTCTCTTAAATGGATGTATCTAACATCAAGTTAGTGCTAGATACATTCATTTGAGAAATAAGCTTGGGACAAGTTTTTTTGGACAGGGAGTACTACAGAACTATTGGGGAACGTAGTAATTTTAAAAAAATTCCTACGCACACGCAAGATCATGATGGTGCTAGCAACGAGAGGGGAGAGTGTTTTCTACGTACCCTCGTAGACCGAAAGCGGAAGCGTTAGCACAACATGGTTGATGTAGTCGTACGTCTTCACGATCCGACCGATCAAGTACCGAACGCACGGCACCTCTGAGTTCTGCACACGTTTAACTCGATCACGTCCCTCGAACTCCGATCCAGCCGAGTGTTGAGGGAGAGTTTCGTCAGCACGACGGCGTGGTGACAATGATGATGTTCTACCGACGCAGGGCTTCGCCTAAGCACCGCTACGATATGATCGAGGTGGATTATGGTGAAGGGGGGCACCACACACGGTTAAGAGATCAAGAGATCAATTGTTGTGTCTTTGGGGTGCCCCCTGCCCCCTTATATAAAGGAGTGGAGGAGGGGGAGGGTCGTCCCTCTCTATGGCGCGCCCTAGGGGAGTCCTACTCCCACCGGGAGTAGGATTCCCCCTTTCCTAGTAGAACTAGGAGCCCTTCCAAGTAGTAGGAGTAGGAGGTAAGGAAAGGGAAGGGAAAAAGAGAAGGAAGGAAGGGGGCGCCCCCCCTCCCTAGTCCTATTCGGACCAGCCCATGGGCAGGGGTGCGGCCACCCTTTGAGGCCTTTCTCTCCTTTCCTGTATGGCCCATTAAGGCCCAATACGAATTCCCGTAACTCCCCGGTACTCCCGAAAATACCCGAATCACTCGGAACCTTTCCGATGTCCGAATATAGTCGTCAAATATATCGATCTTTACGTCTCGACCATTTCGAGACTCCTCGTCGTGTCCCCGATCTCATCCGAGACTCCAAACTCCTTCGGTACATCAAAACACATAAACTCATAATATAACCGTCATCGAACTTTAAGGGTGCGGACCCTATGGGTTCGAGAACTATGTAGACATGACTGAGACACGTCTGCGGTCAATAACCAATAGCGGAACCTGGATGCTCATAGTGGCTCCTACATATTCTACGAAGATCTTTATCGGTCAAACCGCATAACAACATATGTTGTTCCCTTTGTCATCGGTATGTTACTTGCCCGAGATTCGATCGTCGGCATCTCAATACCTAGTTCAATCTCATTACCGGCAAGTCTCTTTACTCGTTCCATAACACATCATCCCGCAACTAACTCATTAGTTACAATGCTTGCAAGGCTTATAGTGATGTGCATTACCGAGTGGGCCCAGAGATACCTCTCCGGCAATCGGAGTGACAAATCCTAATCTCAAAATACGCCAACCCAACAAGTACCTTCGGAGACACCTGTAGAGCACCTTTATAATCACCCAGTTACGTTGTGACGTTTGGTAGCACACAAAGTGTTCCTCCGGTAAATGGGGGTTGCATAATCTCATAGTCATAGGAACATGTATAAGTCATGAAGAAAGCAATAGCAACAAACTAAGCAATCAAGTGCTATGCTAACGGAATGGGTCAAGTCAATCACATCATTCTCTAATGATGTGACCCCGTTAATCAAATGAAAACTCATGTCTATGGCTAGGAAACTTAACCATCTTTGATTCAACAAGCTAGTCAAGTAGAGGCATACTAGTGACATACTGTTTGTCTATGTATTCACACATGTATTATGTTTCCGGTTAATACAATTCTAGCATGAATAATAAACATTTATCATGATATAAGGAAATAAATAATAACTTTATTATTGCCTCTAGGGCATATTTCCTTCAGTCTCCCACTTGCACTAGAGTCAATAATCTAGTTCACATCGCCATGTGATTTAACATCAATAGTTCACATTACCATGTGATTAACACCCATAGTTCACATTGTCATGTGACCGACACCCATAGGGTTTACTAGAGTCAATAATCTAGTTCACATCGCTATGTGATTAATACCCAAAGAGTACTAAGGTGTGATCATGTTTTGCTTGTGAGGGAAGTTTAGTCAACGGGTCTGCCACATTCAAATCCGTATTTATTTTGCAAATTTCTATGTCAACAATGCTCTACACGAAGCTACTCTAGCAAATTTCTCCCACTTTCAATATGTATCCAGATTGAGACTTTGAGTCATCTGGATCAGTGTCAAAACTTGCATCAACGTAACCCTTTACGACGAACCTTTTGTCACCTCCATAATCGAGAAACATATCCTTATTCCACTAAGGATAATTTTGACCAATTTCCATTGATCTACTCCTAGATCACTATTGTACTCCCTTGCCAAACTCAGGGCAGGGTATACAATAGGTCCGGTACACAGCATGACATACTTTATAGAACCTATGGTTGAGGCATAGGGAATGACTTTCATTCTCTCTCTATCTTCTGCCGTGGTCGGGTTTTGAGTCTTACTCAACTTCACACCTTGTAACACAGGCAAGAACTCCTTTGACTGTTCCATTTTGAACTACTTCAAAATCTTGTCAAGGTATGTACTCATTGAAAAACTTATCAAGCGTCTTGATCTATCTCTATAGATCTTGATGCTCAATATGTAAGCAGCTTCACCGAGGTCTTTCTTTGAAAAACTCCTTTCAAACATTCCTTTATGCTTCGCAAAATAATTCTACATTATCTTCGATCAACAATATGTCATTCACATATACTTATCAGAAATGTTGTAGTGCTCCCACTCACTTTCTTGTAAATACAGGCTTCACCGCAAGTCTGTATAAAACTATATGCTTTGATCAACTTATCAAAGCGTATATTCCAACTCCGAGATGCTTGCACCAGTCCATAGATGGATCGCTGGAGCTTGCATATTTTGTTAGTACCTTTAGGAATGTCAAAACCTTCTGGTTGCATCATATACAACTCTTATTTAATAAATCCATTAAGGAATGCAGTTTTGTTTATCCATTTGCCAGATTTCATAAAATGCGGCAATTGCTAACATGATTCGGACAGACTTAAGCATAGATATGAGTGAGAAACTCTCATCGTAGTCAACACCTTGAACTTGTCGAAAACCTTTTTGCGACAATTCTAGCTTTGTAGATAGTAACACTACTATCAGCGTCCGTCTTCCTCTTGAAGATCCATTTAATCTCAATGGCTCGCCGATCAATTGGCAAGTCAATCAAAGTCCATACTTTGTTCTCATACATGGATCTCATCTCAGATTTCATGGCCTCAAGCCATTTCGCGGAATCTGGGCTCATCATCGCTTCCTCATAGTTCATAGGCTCGTCATGGTCAAGTAACATGACCTCCAGATCAGGATTACCGTACCACTCTGGTGCGGATCTCACTCTGGTTTACCTACGAGGTTCGGTAGTAACTTGATTTGAAGTTACATGATCATCATCATTAGCTTCCTCACTAATTGGTGTAGTAGTCACAGGAACATACTTCTGTGATGAACTACTTTCCAATAAGGGAGTAGGTACAGTTACCTCATCAAGTTCTACTTTCCTCCCACTCACTTCTTTCGAGATAAACTCCTTCTCTAGAAAGGGTCCATTCTCAGCAATGAATATCTTGCCTTCGGATCTGTGATAGAAGGTGTACCCAACATTTTCTTTTGGGTATCCTATGAAGATGCACTTCTCTGATTTGGGTTTGAGCTTATCAGGTTGAAACTTTTTCACATAAGCATTGCAACCTCAAACTTTAAGAAACGACAGCTTAATTAGGTTTCTTGCCAAACCATAGTTCATACGGTGTCGTCTCAACAGATTTAGATGGTGCCCTATTTAATGTGAATGTAACTGTCTCTAATGCATAACCCCAAAACGATAGTGGTAAATCGGTAAGAGACATCATAGATCGCACCATATCTAATAAAGTACGGTTACGACGTTCGGACACACCATTACACTGTGGTGTTCCAGGTGGCGTGAGTAGTGAAACTATTTCACATTGTTTTAACTAAAGGCCAAACTCGTAACTCAAATATTTTACTTCTGTGATCATATCGTAGAAACTTTTATTTTTGTTACGATGATTCTCCACCTCACTCTGAAATTCTTTGAACTTTTCAAATGTTTTAGACTTGTGTTTCATCAAGTAGATATACTCATATCTGCTCAAATCATCTGTGAAGATCAGAAAGTAATGATACCTGCCGCAAGCCTCAATACTCATCGGACCACATACATCAGTATGTATGATTTCCAACAAATCTGTTGCTCGCTCCATTGTTCCGGAGAATGGAGTCTTAGTCATCTTGCCCATGAGGCATGATTCGCAAGCACCAACTGATTCATAATCAAGTGATTCCAAAAACCCATCAGCATGGATTTTCTTCATGCGCTTTACACCAATATGACCTAAACGACAGTGTCACAAATAAGTTGTACTATCATTATTAACTTTGCATCTTTTGGCTTCAATATTATAAAAATGTGTATCACCACGATCGAGATCCAACAAACCATTTTTATTGGGTGTATGACCATAGAAGGTTTTATTCATGTAAACAGAACAACAATTATTCTCTAACTTACACGAATAACCGTATTGCAATAAACAGGATCCAATCATATTCATGCTCAACGCAAACACTAAATAACATTTATTTTAGGTTTAACACTAATCCCGAAAGTATATGGAGTGTGCGATGATGATCATATCAATCTTGGAACCATTTCCAATACACATCGTCACTTCACCCTTAACTAGTCTCTGTTCATTCTGCAACTCCCGTTTTGAGTTACTATTCTTAGCAACTGAACTAGTATCAAATACTAAGGGGTTTCTATAAACATTAGTAAAGTACACATCAATAACATGTATATCAAATATACCTATGTTCACTTTGCCATCCTTCTTATCCGCCAATTACTTGGGGTAGTTCCGCTTCCAATGACCAGTCCCTTTGCAGTAGAAGCACTCAGTTTCAGGCTTAGGTCCAGACTTGGGTTTTTTCAGTTGAGCAGCAACTTGTTTGCCGTTCTTCTTGAAGTTCCCCTTTCTTCCCTTTGTCCCTTTACTTGAAACTAGTGGTTTTGTTTACCATCAACACTTGATGCTTTTCTTGATTTCTACCTTCGTCGATTTCAGCATCACGAAGAGCTTGGGAATCGTTTCCGTTATCCCTTTATAGTTCATCACGAAGTTCTACTAACTTGGTGATGGTGACTAGAGAATTCTGTCAATCACTATTTTATCTGGAAGATTAACTCCCACTTGATTCAAGCGATTGTAGTACCCAGACAATCTGAACACATGCTCACTGCTTGAGCTATTCTCCTCCATTTTTTAGCTATAGAACTTGTTGGATACTTCATATCTCTCAACTCGGGTATTTACTTGAAATATTAACTTCAACTCCTGGAACATCTCATATGGCCATGACGTTCAAAACGTCTTTGAAGTCCCGATTCTAAGCCGTTTAAGCATGGTGCACTAAACTATTAAGTAGTCATCATATTGAGCTAGCCAAACGTTCATAACATCTGCATCTACTCTTGCAATAGGTTTGTCACCTAGCGGTGCATCAAGGACATAATTCTTCTGTGCAGCAATGAGGATAAACCTCAGATCATGGATCCAATCCGCATCATTGCTACTAACATCTTTCAACTTAGTTTTCTCTAGGAACATATCAAAAAATGAAACAGGGGAACTAAACACGAGCTATTGATCTACAACATAGATATGCTAATACTACCAGGACTAAGTTGATGATAAATTTAAGTTCAATTAATCAGATTACTTAAGAACTCCCACTTAGAAAGACATCCCTCTAATCTTCTAAGTGATCACGTGATCCAAATCAACTAAACCATAACCGATCATCACGTGAAATGGAGTAGTTTTCAATGGTGAACATCACTATGTTGATCATATCTACTATATGATTCACGCTCGACCTTTCAGTCTCAGTGTTCCGAGGCCATATCTGCATATGCTAGGCTCGTCAAGTTTAACCTGAGTATTCCGCGTGTGCAAAACTGGCTTGCACCCATTGTAGATGGACGTAGAGCTTATCACACCCGATCATCATGTGGTGTCTGGGCACGACGAACTTTGGCAACGATGCATACTCAGGGAGAACACTTTTTATCTTGAAATTTAGTGAGAGATCATCTTATAATGCTACCGTCAATCAAAGCAAGATAAGATGCATAAAAGATAAACATCACATGCAATCAAAATGTGTGACATGATATGGCCATCATCATCTTGTGCCTTTGATCTCCATCTCCAAAGCATCATCATGATTTCCATCGTCACCGGAATGACACCATGATCTCCATCATCTTGATCTATATCAATGTGTCGTCACATGGTCGTCTCGCCAACTATTGCTCTTGCAACTATTGCTATCACATAGCAATAAAGTAAAGCAATTATTTGGCGCTTGCATCTTATGCAATAAAGAGACAACCGTAAGGCTTCTGCCAGTTGCCGATAACTTCAACAAAACATGATCATCTTATACAACAACTTATATCTCATCATGTCTTGACCATATCACATCACAACATGTCCTGCAAAAACAAGTTAGACGTCCTCTACTTTGTTGTTGCAAGTTTTACGTGGCTGCTACGGGCTTTAGCAAGAACCGTTCTTACCTATGCATCAAAACCACAATGATAGTTTGTCAAGTTGGTGTTATTTTAACCTTCGCAAGGACCGGGCGTAGCCACACTCGGTTCAACTAAAGTTGGAGAAACTGACACCCGCTAGTCACCTGTGTGCATAGCACGGCGGTAAAACCAGTCTCGCGTAAGCGTACGCATAATGTCGGTCCGGACCGCTTCATCCAACAATACCGCCGAACCAAAGTGTGACACGCTGGTAAGCAGTATGACTTATATCGCCCACAACTCACTTGTGTTCTACTCGTGCATATTACATCAACGCATAAAATCTGGCTCGGATGCCATTGTTGGGGAACGTAGTAATTTCAAAAAAATTCCTACGCACACGCAAGATCATGGTGATGCATAGCAACGAGAGGGGAGAGTGTTGTCTACGTACCCTCGTAGACCGAAAGCGGAAGCGTTAGCACAACGCGGTTGATGTAGTCGTACGTCTTCACGATCCGACCGATCAAGTACCGAACGCACGGCACCTCCGAGTTCTACACACGTTCAACTCGATGACGTCCCTCGAACTCCGATCCAGCCGAGTGTTGAGGGAGAGTTTCGTCAGCACGACGGCGTGGTGACGATGATGATGTTCTACCGACGCAGGGCTTCACCTAAGCACCGCTATGATATGATCGAGGTGGATTATGGTGGAGGGGGGCACCGCACACGGCTAAGAGATCAAGAGATCAATTGTTGTGTCTTTGGGGTGCCCCCTGCCCCCGTGTATAAAGGAGTGGAGGAGGGGGAGGGTCGTCCCTCTCTATGGCGCGCCCTAGGGGAGTCCTACTCCCACCGGGAGTAGGATTCCCCCTTTCCTAGTAGAACTAGGAGCCCTTCCAAGTAGTAGGAGTAGGAGGGAAGGAAAGGGAAGGGAAAAAGAGAAGGAAGGAAGGTGGCGCCCCCCTCCCTAGTCCAATTCGGACCAGCCCATGGGGAGGGGTGCGGCCACCCTTTGAGGCCTTTCTCTCCTTTCCCGTATGGCCCATTAAGGCCCAATACGAATTCCCGTAACTCCCCGGTACTCCCGAAAATACCCGAATCACTCGGAACCTTTCCGATGTCCGAATATAGTCGTCCAATATATCGATCTTTACGTCTTGATCATTTCGAGACTCCTCGTCATGTCCCCGATCTCATCCGGGACTCCAAACTCCTTCGGTACATCAAAACACATAAACTCATAATATAACCGTCATCAAACTTTAAGCGTGCGGACCCTACGTGTTCGAGAACTATGTAGACATGACCGAGACACGTCTCCGGTCAATAACCAATAGCGGAACCTGGAAGCTCATATTGGCTCCTACATATTCTACGAAGATCTTTATCGGTCAAACCGCATAACAACATACGTTGTTCCCTTTGTCATCGGTATGTTACTTGCCCGAGATTCAATCGTCGGCATCCCAATACCTAGTTCAATCTCGTTACCGGCAAGTCTCTTTACTCATTCCGTAACACATCATCCCGCAACTAACTCATTAGTTGCAATGCTTGCAAGTCTTATAGTGATGTGCATTACCGAGTGGGCCCAGATAGATACCTCTCCGACAATCGGAGTGACAAATCCTAATCTCGAAATACGCCAACCCAACAAGTACCTTCGGAGACACCTGTAGAGCACCTTTATAATCACCCAGTTATGCTATGATGTTTGGTAGCACACAAAGTGTTCCTCCGGTAAACGGGAGTTGCATAATCTCATAGTCATAGGAACATGTATAAGTCATGAAGAAAGCAATAGCAACAAACTAAACGATCAAGTGCTATGCTAATGGAATGAGTCAAGTCAATCACATCATTCTCTAATGATGTGACCCCGTTAATCAAATGACAACTCATGTCTATGGCTAGGAAACTTAACCATCTTTGATTCAACGAGCTAGTCAAGTAGAGGCATACTAGTGACATACTGTTTGTCTATGTATTCACACATGTATTATGTTTCCGGTTAATACAATTCTAGCATGAATAATAAACATTTATCATGATATAAGGAAATAAATAATAACTTTATTATTCCCTCTAGGGCATATTTCATTCAAGAGCAGGATATCACTTACTGCTACTATGAAACAGAATATCACTTACTACAACTTAAAATAGAAGAAACCGCTAACAAGTCATCACTTGTTACTTACAACTAGTCTGCTGATGCGATTCATACATACCAACTCTTACTCTATGTGATCAATTAATCGATGGATTATGTAGCTCACAATGGAAGTAACGAATTGAATGTGAATTGTGATTAGCGAATTCACTTTGCTTGCTTACTGTTGGGCGACGATGCTTGGTGAGTTGAGAGGGTCAGTGATCGTCCAGCACCCGGTAGGAGACTCCACGTTAATCTACGATAACCGCACGCCGGGAAGTAGCACCTGTGGACAAGAATGTTTATAGAATTACAAATGGGTCCCTGTTGAGGAGCGACAGGAGCTCGAATATAAGGGGAGTGAGGGAAGGAGCAGAGGAGGAACATATCTCATGTTGAGCTGATGCTGCACCACGGGTGGGTGATGGCGAGGGCGGCTGTGCGGTAGCGCGCCGGTAAGGGCGTAGATGTCTTCCTCGATCTCTTCCGCCGATAGTGTCACGGAGAATCGCGGCCTCTCGAGCGCATCGGCGTGGGCCGAACGTCGCTTGCGCTCGGACGCCTGTAGTTGCGCGCTCACGGCTACCACTTCTGCATGGGACGACATAGTAGGGCGGCGGCAGCGGGGGTGTGTCTTCAACGGCCGCGGACAAACTGCCTCGGTAACCTTAGGGGAGTCGTGGTCCACCGGCTTGTCATTGCCGGGTGCTGCGGTCATTTCATCGAGGCCGAGTTGTAGCCTCTCGTTGACCTCGTCCAGATCCTGCAAGGAGGATGATGTCTACTACACAACCTTCTTCTTGTAGACGTTGTTGGGCCTCCAAGTGCAGAGGTTTGTAGGACAGTAGCAAATTTCCCTCAAGTGGATGACCTAAGGTTTATCAATCCGTAGGAGGCATAGGATGAAGATGGTCTCTCTCAAGCAACCCTGCAACCAAATAACATAGAGTCTCTTGTGTCCCCAACACACCCAATACAATGGTAAACTGTATAGGTGCACTAGTTCGGCGAAGGTGATACAAGTGGTATATGGATAGTAGATAAAGGTATTTGTAATCTGAAATTATAAAAACAGCAAGGTAACTAATGACAAAAGTGAGCGTAAACGGTATTGTAATGCGTTCAAACAAGGCCTAGGGTTCATACTTTCGCTAGTGTAAGTTCCCTCAACAATAATAACATAGTTGGATCATATAACTATCCCTCAATGCTACCTCTTGAGCACTGCGTTGGATTTTCCCGAAGAGGAGAGGATGATGCAGCAAAGTAGCGTAAGTATTTCCCTCAGTTTTTGAGAACCAAGGTATCAATCCAGTAGGAGGCTACGCACGAGTTCCTCGTACCTACACAAAAACAATAGCTCAACGCAACCAACGAGCTTAGGGGTTGTTAATCCCTTCACGGTCACTTACGAAAGTGAGATCTAATAGAGATGATAAATAATATTTTTGGTATTTTTGGTATAGAGATGCAAAGTGAAAAGTGAAAGCAAAGTAAAAGCAAAGCAATAATAAAGTAATGGAGATTGATATGATGAGAAAGAAACCTGGGGGCCATAGGTTTCACTAGTGGCTTCTCTCAAGAGCATAAGTATTCTAAGGTGGGTGAACAAATTACTGTTGAGCAATTGACAGAATTGAGCATAGTTATGAGAATATCTAGGTATGATCATGTATATAGGCATCACGTCCGAGACAAGTAGACCGACTCCTGACTGCATCTACTACTATTACTCCACTCATCGACCGCTATCCAGCATGCATCTAGAGTATTAAGTTAAAAACAGAGTAACGCCTTAAGCAAGATGACATGATGTAGAGGGATAGTTTCATGCAATATGATAAAAACCCCATCTTGTTATCCTCGATGGCAACGAATACGTGCCTTGATGCCCCTTCTGTCACTGGGAAAGGACACCGCAAGATCGAACCCAAAGCTAAGCACTTCTCCCATGGCAAGAACAACCAATCTAGTAGGCCAAACCAAACTGATAATTCGAAGAGACTTGCAAAGATAGCCAATCATACATAAAAGAATTCAGAGAAGATTCAAATATTATTTATAGATAGACTTGATCATAAACCCACAATTCATCGGTCTCAACAAACACACCGCAAAAAGAAGATTACATCGAATAGATCTCCACGAGAGAGGGGGAGAACATTGTATTGAGATCCAAAAAGAGAGAAGAAGCCATCTAGCTACTAACTATGGACCCGTAGGTCTGAAGTAAACTACTCACACTTCATCAGAGGGGCTTGGATGGTGATGTAGAAGCCCTCCGTGATCGATGCCCCCTCCGGCGGAGCTCTGGAACAGGCCCCAAGGTGGGATCTCGTGGATACAGAAAGTTGCGGCGGTGGAATTAGATTTTTGGTTCCGTATCTGATCGTTTGGGGGTACGTGGAT
>NC_053022.1:29254311-29390678 GCF_003073215.2 Triticum urartu
TGTATCTATAATTTTTGATTGTTCCATCCTATATTATCTACTGTTTTAATGTTTATAGGCTTTATTACACACTTTTATATCATTTTTGGGACTAACCTATTAACCCAGAGCCCAATGCCAGTTTCTGTTTTTACCCTGTTTTAGGGTTTCGAAGAAAAGGAAAATTAAACGGAGTCCAATTGACCTGAAACTTCACGGAACTCATTTTTGGAAGGAAAGAAGCCCAGAAGACTTGGAGTGCACGTCGGGGGCTCTGCGAGGAGGTCACGAGGCAGGGGGGCGCCCACCCCCCTGGGCGCGCCCTCCACCCTCGTGAGCCCCTCGTGGCCCCCCTGACGTACTTCTTCCGCCTATATATCTCCATATACCCTAAAAACATCAGAGAGCACATTAGATCGGGAGTTCCGCCGCCAGAAGCCTTCGTAGCCACCGAAAGTCAATCTAGACCCGTTCTGGCACCCTGCCGGAGGGGGCAATCCCTCTCCAGTGTCCATCTTCATCATCCCGGTGCTCTCCATGACGAGGAGGGTGTAGTTCTCCCTCAGGGTTTAGGGTATGTACCAGTAGCTATGTGTTTGATCTCTCTCTCTCTCGTGTTCTTGAGATGATACGATCTTGATGTATCGCGAGCTTTGCTATTATATTTGGATCCTATGATGTTTCTTCCCCCCTCTACTCTCTTGTAATGAATTGAGTTTCCCCTTTGAAGTAATCTTATCGGATTGAGTCTTTAAAGATTTGAGAACACTTGATGTATGTCTTGCCGTGGATATCCGTGGTGACAATGGGATATCATGTGATTCACTTGATGTATGTTTTGGTGACCAACTTGCGGGTTCCGGCCATGAACCTATGCATAGGGGTTGGCACACATTTTCGTCGTGATTCTCCGGTAGAACTTTGCGGCACTCTTTGAGGTCCTTTGTGTTGGTTGAATAGATGAATCTGAGATTGTGTGATGCATATCGTATAATCATACCCACGGATACTTGAGGTGACATTGGAGTATCTAGGTGACATTAGGGTTTTGGTTGATTTGTATCTTTAGGTGTTATTCTAGTACGAACTCTAGGGCTGTTTGTGACACTTATAGGAATAGCCCACCGGATTGATTGGAAAGAATAACTTTGAGGTGGTTTCGTACCCTACCATAATCTCTTCGTTCGTTCTCCGCTATTAGTGACTTTGGAGTGACTCTTTGTTGCATGTTGAGGGATAGTTTTATGATCCAATTATGTTAGTATTGTTGAGGGAACTTACACTAGTGAAAGTATGAACCCTAGGCCTTGTTTCCTAGCATTGCAATACCGTTTATGCTCACTTTTATCATTAGTTACCTTGCTGTTTTTATATTTTCAGATTACAAAAACCTTTATCTACTATCCATATACCACTTGTATCACCATCTCTTCGCCGAACTAGTGCACCTATACAATTTACCATTGTATTGGGTGTGTTGGGGACACCAGAGACTCTTTGTTATTTGGTTTCAGGGTTGCTTGAGAGAGACCATCTTCATCCTACGCCTCCTACGGATTAATAAACCTTAGGTCATCCACTTGAGGGAAATTTGCTACTATCCTACAAACCTCTGCACTTGGAGGCCCAACAACGTCTACAAGAAGAAGGTTGTGTAGTAGACATCAACGAGGAGTCTCGAAATGGTCGAGACATGAAGATTGATATATTGGAAGCCTTTGTTTGGATATCGGAAGTGTTCCGGGTGAAATCGGGATTTTACCGGAGTACGGGGAGGTTACCGGAACCCCCCGGGGACTTAATGGGCCTTAGTGGACCTTGGTGGAAAGAGAGGAGAGGCGGCCAGGGCATGGGCCGTGCCCCCTCCCCCCTAGTCCGAATAGGACAAGGAGAGGGGGCAGCGCCCCCCCTTCCTTCTTCTCCTCCACCTCTTTCCCCTCTCTCTCCTAGTCCAACAAGGAAAACGGGGGAGTCCTACTCCCGGTAGGAGTAGGACTCCTCCTGGCGCGCCCCTCTCTAGGCCGGCCGCACCCCCCCCCCCCTTGCTCCTTTATATACTGGGGCAGGGGGCACCCCATAGACACAACAATTGATCGTTTGATCTTTTAGCCGTGTGCGGTGCCCCCCTCCACCATAGCGGTGCTTAGGCAAAGCCCTGCGTCGGTAGAACATCATCATCGTCACCACGCCGTCATGCTGACGAAACTCTCCCTCAACACTCGGCTGGATCGGAGTTCGAGGGACATCATCAGGCTGAATGTGTGCTGAACTCGGAGGTGCCGTACGTTCGGTACTTGATCGGTCGGATCGTGAAGATGTACGACTACATCAACCGCGTTGTGCTAACGCTTCTGCTTTCGGTCTATGAGGGTACGTGGACAACACTCTCCCCTCTCGTTGCTATGCATCACCATGATCTTGCGTGTGCATAGGAATTTTTTTGAAATTACTACGTTCCCCAACATCGAGTACATCTCAGTCAGGGCCTAGAAGACAACAAACAAGACAAGAGGCAGTCGGGTGACAGCAGACAACAGCTTGATAAATCAAGAGAACACTCGACCATGTGGGGTCATACCTTATCAGTCTTGTATGAGTTATTGAGTGGAGGAATCCTCCGGGATCCCCTGGGGTTGTCTTTGTTGCCAGTGATACTCTTCATCCACCCTTCCAACGTAGCATCATCGGCCTCCTCTGGATGGATCCGAGTGGTGTCGTCGATGCTCGAATACATCCACATCGGATGGTCACGGGCTTGAAGTGGTTGGATGCGTCGCCTGAGGAAGACCTCCACCAGATCCATACAATTACCCCATCACGAACAAGTTGAACTACTCGCTCGACTAGCACCTTCACTTGCTCCTTCTCCTCTGGGATCACTTTCAAAGCAGAGGGCTTCTCCACTCGGGCCATGGAAAAGGGGGGAAGTCTGACCTGGAGTCGGCTGGTCCTTGCAATAGAACCAGGTCGACTGCCACCCTCGAACCGACTCAGGACAGATCATGGCTGGGAAAGTACTCTTACTCCTCATTTGGATCCCAAGACCCCCGCACATCTGAATCACTTGCGTTCTCTCGTCACTCGGGTTGGCCTTCTTGACCGACTGAGAACGGCAGGTGAATATGTGCTTGAAGAGCCCCCGGTGTGGCCTACAGCCAAGGAAGCTCTCGCACATGGACACAAAAAGCAGCAAGATACACGATGGTGTTCGGGGTGAAGTGGTGGAGTTGCGCCCCGAAGAAGTTCAAGAAACCTCGAAAGAAAGGGTGGGGAGGCAAGGAAAACCCGCAGTCGACGTGAGTAGCAAGGAGGACGCGCTCACCCTCCTGTGGCTGCGGCTCGGTCTCGTTCCCCGGGAGTCGCGCCGATTTGTGGGGAATCAATCCCCCCTTGACCAGATCGTCGATGTCATCCTAGCGGATCGTCGAGCGAATCCAGTCGCCCTGGATCTAGCCCGGCGGCAAGCCGACCCTCGAAGAAGATCCACCCTGGCCGGACTTCTTCCCCTTCGCCTTCGCCGTCGCCTTCTTCGCATGCTCCAATGCCACCGTCTTCTCCTTCCCCATGGCAGCAGATAGAGTTCGAACGGAGCAACGATGCCGAGAACGGAGGCAGTTGCGGTGGAGAAAACAGAGGAGGAAGGGGAAGAATGGGAATGCACTGTGCGAAAACCCCCGTCCGACGCCTTATATGAAGTCATTTCCGAGTGGCGGACTCATGGGCCCAGGCGATCCGATCATATCCCGCAATAGTCGCGCACGTGATACATGGCGAAAAAGGTGGCGCGGTGATTGAGGCGGCCTGCCTAATCCATCCCAATTACTACGGCATCCTCCGCCTAGCGCGCTTCCCAAAATTCAAATCCCGTGAAATCCGCAGGCAGCAGAACAACCCGTCAGACAGAGGATTTTTCCCATATCAACATTCGAAGCTTAACATTGAAAGTTCACTCGACAAAACCAAGAATGGATCAAGGCGACTGAACAAGCAGTTTAAGTCATCATGGATGTTCATTCGACCTCTAGACAAGACATTTCCGAAGCGCAAAAGCTGAATCGGAGAGGTTATCAACTACTTCTCCACTTGACCCTGAACCATTCGGGGGCTAATGATGAAGATATGTACCTAGGGTAGGGTCATAGGCCTGACCTAGACACCCTCCCCTAGGACGTCACCTTAAAAGCAGAAGCATTCAAAGAGGAGTCATCATACACTCGACCATGAGGACTTCCACTCGGAAGACTTGAAGTCACTCGACCGCAGGAACTATCACTCGACCACCAGAAGGTCTAAGGTCACTCCAGACCACAACGGTCAGACATCACCTCATAGCTTTAATGGTCATTATGTCTCTTTATTTACTAGCGTTACCAGTAACGTCTCCCCTTTAATGTACCTTAAACCCTTTGTAACGTGGGCCGGCTGGGGTCCTAGCGCACTCTATATAAGCCACCCCCTCCACAGGCACAAGGATTCGCATCTTTTGTAAACACACACACACATATAATCCAGTCGACAGCCTTAGGGCACCGAGACGTAGGGCTGTTACTTCTTCTGAGAAGGGCCTGAACTCGTAAAACTCGTGTGTACAACTACTCCATAGCTAGGATCTTGCCTCCTCATACCTACCCCCCATTCTACTGTCAGTCTTAGAACCATGACAGCCACGACATCATGGAATGAGGCTCTAGTTAGAGCAGTTTTTTTGCCTATCGATGCCAATGCTATACTTAAAATACCCATCTGCACACGCAATATAGAAATTTTTTGGTCTTGGTACCCAGATAATAAAGGCAATTTCATTGTGAGCTCGGCTTACAAATTTTTGCAAAAGACCAAGCTATAGAGGGAGGAATGGTTGCAAGGGAGAGGTGGGTGATCCAACTATGACAGAGATGAAAAATCTTGGAGCTCATTGTGGAAGCTTAAGGTCCCTTGGAAGATAAGGATCTTCCTATGGAGACTGGCGCATCATTCGCTTCCAACAACAGATGTTTTGAAAAGAAGAAAAATGGAAGTACAGGATGCATGTCCATTATGTGGATGCGAGGACTCATGGAGACACGCTCTGGTGGCATGCACCATGTCACACTACGTTTGGGCCTTGGCAGAAGTCATGCTTGTAGCCCGGATTTCTGAGAATGTGGAAGCTAATGCTAGAATTTGGTTGTTTGAGCTATATGAGACTCTGGATCATTCCAGCTTCATGAGGATGGTCATTACTCTATGGTCTATTTGGTATGCAAGACGAAAGGCCATATATGAATCTATTTTCCAAAGTCCGCAGCAAACTACAAGCTTTGTCAATAAATTCATCAATGGTCTGGGTCTCATCACAGCCGGGAGCGAACGTTAAAGCCCGACCACTACTGCACAAGCCCAGCCGGAGAGATGGATGCCACTCCCGAGTGGCAGGGTCAAGATCAATGTAGATGGAGCAGTGGCGAGGTCACGCCTTGGAGGAGTGGTAGCCGTACTGTGATGTGATCATGAGGGCTTATACTTGGGGTCCTCTGCTGTGGTTTTTCATCACACCAGGGATCCCCTTCTTCTGGAGACATATGCTTGTCGGTAGGCGCTGGCACTCGCGGACGACCTGGCGGTCAGGAATATTTGTGTGACATGCGACTGCCAAGAGGTGGTAAATGACATCAACAGGGGTACTGGAGGCCCCAATGCGTCATTGTAAGAGTTTCATTTCTTGCTCTTTTATCCATGAGCGTAGGAACTTTAATTTCGAGGCTCACAATCTTGCTAAATTTGCTTGTAATCTAGGCGTAGGTTGTCATATTTGGTTGGGCACTCCTCATGACCCAACCCTTGTACCTATGACCTTTCCTTTGAATGAATAAAGACAGCGAGATTTCTCAACAAAATTTACAGAGCACGAATCTTGAAGCAGCAATCAACGCACCAAAAAATCAACTGACCCAAATTTGATTTTCATGCAACTTACATATAGCTAAATTGCTAACCTAATCATAAATATGAGGGAAAGTGGGAAACATAACATTTCAAAACAACATAAACTAAGCAAAGCACGATGACAAAACGACTCCCCGCAAAGAAGCAACATCAACAAAAGCAATTCAGATGGATGAATCCCTTGAGTCTGGCCAATTATCGTTAGGGCAAAGGTCAGTGCCAGCACACCACCAACGGTGCGCTAAATAACTCTAGCAACATAATTGGTAAAAAAATGTGTGTTGAGCCATTTCAAACTCATAACAAAAGGAGCATTTAGCATTACCACCCCAATTCTTATGTTTCGTGACCTCTCTAGTTAGCACAACATTCCGGAATAGTTGCCAAAGCAAAAAAAAGGAATTTAAGAGGAATTTTGGCTTTCCAGATCCGTTTGTAACTATCTAGACAAACCAATCTCTAGTGGTTCATAAATTGATTTAGTATGAAACACATTTTTTCCCAGGCCCGAGTATATCTCATCTTCGATCACACCATTAATAGTTTCTTTAATCTCCCTCCATTGTTGATCAAGTACATGAGATAATCTCATCCTAAAGAAAGTGTTGTCCACATCAAAGGAACATGGTTGTACAGTACAAATAAGGGGAGTTGCAAATATTGAATAGAAGGGAATTTCTCACACATAGGTGGCTTATCATTCAAAAGGATCCCTCCATGTCGTGGCTAAGTTAACATGTTTCACATTGATTCTTCTTCCAGCTGTAAAATTGTTTAACCTTAATTAAGGTTTTCCAACAAGTGAAATAAAATTTAGCTTTAACAGTAGCTGAGAATACAAACTTTGAGGTAGTTAGCTCTCACTACTTCTTGCCATAACCCATGTCCCTTTTCCGGTTTCCACTACCACTTGGTGAGAAGGTTGACATTTTGTTTTCTCAAATTTTGAACCCCTAGCCCCCTCCTTTTTAGATCTATACACTTAGGATATTTTACTAAATAGTATCTTTTCATATTACTACCCCCTGCCAAAAGAATCTCCTTTTAAGATCTGAAAATTGTATTCGAAACTAAATAAAATCATTGAATACAATTCTAGATATATAGATATACTTTGTATACTTTATCATGATGGCTTAGATGAATCGCCATGCTACATCCTCTTGAACTACACCAATCAGCTTTGTGGTGCTATGTTTCACCCAAAAATCGATCAAATAAAAAGTCGCTCGAATGCTCGCCGATAAAACTTTTTGGCAAGGTCATTTATCATGCAACCTTTGTCTCTTTCTATTTATGTGAACTTACATATCCCAAATACTAGAATAACTAATGAGGCCAACCTAACTACATTAGAGGTTATCGATACTTGTTATTCTCTATTTTTTCATGTTACTAAAAACATGTGTCTCCACTTGATAGGTACTCCCACTAGTAGAAAATGGGTCAAACGTGCGACACATTAGTCCCGGTTTGTGACAGAACCGGCACTAATGTGTCCATTAGTGCCGGTTCCAACGGCTAGGCGGGAGGAGCTCTTTAGTACCGGTTCGTGGCGAACCTTTAGCACCGGTTCGTGCCACGAACCGGTACTAATGAGAGTGGTGGCAGGATATTGTCAGAGTGGGGCCCCTCCAGCACCTTTAGTACCGGCTCGTGCCACGAACCGGTACTAAAGGTCGTCCTATATAAACCCTTCGTCCACCAGCACTCTGTTCTTCCCCCTTTCCCCTCTCCCTCTCCTCTGTTCTTCCCTTCTTCCTCTCGAGTTCATCACAAAATTTGCCCCAAATTTGTCAAGATTTGCAGGCCCCCATCCATTCAAATGATCACAAAGGTTAACAACTTTGTCCTTTCATCTCTCATTGCTAGATTAGCTCTTGCATTGGTTTATATAGTGATTAATTGTGGGTTTTAGTAATTTGGGAGGAATTATATGTGGTAGTATTTGATTTATATGCAAATTGAGGTCAAAATAACACTTAGTTTGCATATGTAGGTGTGGTTTACTTAGTGCCTTCTAAATCTCCATCGTAACCACCGTCGATCGCCCGCACCGTCCCGTCGCCGGCACCACCTTGTGGTGAGCCTCTTGTTCATGAAATTTTATATAAAAAATTGATGTTTGTGTGATTTGGATATATAGTTACTCGTATAATTATCTTACCCGTATGTTGTTTGTTATACATAGTGCCATGGTTTTGATATCCGTCCCCGTCGGCCCTCGCCCTTGTTATGATTCAGATGTGGTATATTCTCTTTTAAAACTATTTGTTGCATTTCGTGTTTATGAAAAATTAGGCCCATCAAGATGACATCGATATTTGTATGTAGGAGGTAGTTGAACCGGAAATTCCAACCGACCCTATTGTCGAGAGGTTAAATTTAGTTGAAAGAGAAAACGAGGATTTGAAAGAAAAATTGAAAAGAATTGAGGGGGAGAAGATTGAATTGGAGTTGCATGTTGCCGATGTCGTCGATGATCACAAGATTAAGATGGAGAAAATGCGCTTGAAGATTAGAAAGATTAGAAAATATGCCATTCATAGTGAGGCTTGGTATCATTATGTTGTTGGATCAATTGTTACCTTAGTTGCGATCTTGATCGCATTTGTTGTTGCATTTAAATTCTTTAGCTAGAGAGTTATTTGTTTGTTGCATTTAAGTGTTGTATGAACTTTATGTATTGTATTAATTTGGTGTTTTCGGTGCTGTGTATTGAAGATGAGCCGGCAATGGATGTACAATGACCGATGCTCTCCCGAGTTCATTAATGACGTGCATACTTTTCTGCTTGCGGCTGAGGCAAACAAGCGGGCGGATGGTTTTATGCCTTGTCCATGTGCTGGCTGTAAGAATGGTCACAATTACTCTACGTCAAAAACCATTCACGTCCACCTGTTTGAGTCCGGTTTCATGCCCCACTATAATGTTTAGACCAAGCACGGAGAAAGAGGGGTTATGATGGAAGACAATGAAGAAGAAGAGGACGACGACAGCTATCCTGGCCATGGGTTCCCTGAATACGATGATACAACAATGAGGGAAGAAGCTGAGCCGGTAATGCGGGAAGAAGCTGAGCCGGCAATGCGGGAAGAAGCTGAAGAAGAGGCATTGGATGAGCCCGTTGATGATCTAGGTCGGGCCATTGCCGATGCAAACAGAAACTGCGGAAGTGATTTGGAGAAGAAGAAGTTGCAGCGCATGTTAGAGGATCACAAAAAATTGTTGTACCCGAATTGCGTAGGTGACAAGAAAAAGCTCGGCACCACACTGGAATTGCTACAATGGAAGGCAGAGAATGGTGTATCTGACAAGGGATTTGGAAAGTTGCCGGTAATGATAAAGAATATTCTTCCAAAGGACAACGAATTGCCCGAGAGTACGTACGAAGCAAAGAAGGTTGTCTGCCCTCTAGGGTTAGAGGTGCAAAAGATACATGCATGCCCTAATGATTGCATCCTCTACCACGGTGAGTACGAGGATTTGAACGCTTGCCCGGTATGCGGTGCATTGCGCTATAAGATCAGTCGCGATGACCCTGGTGATGTCGAGGGCGAGCGCCCCAGCAAGAAGATTCCTGCCAAGGTGATGTGGTAAGCTCCTATAATACCACGGTTGAAACATTTGTTCCAAAACAAAGAGCATGTCAAGGCGATGCGATGGCATAGAGAAGACCGTAAGAAAGACGGAAAGTTGAGAGTACCCGCTGACGGGTCGCAATGGAGAAAAATTGAAAAAAAGTACGGGAAGGAGTTTGCAGATGACGCAAGGAACGTATGCTTTGGTCTAAGCGCAGATGGCATTAATCCTTTTGGGGAGCAGATCAGCAACCATAGCACCTGGCATGTGACTCTATGTTTGTATAACCTTCCTCCTTGGTTGTGCATGAAGCGGAAGTTCATTATGATTCCAGTGCTCATCCAAGGCCCTAAGCAACCCGGCAACGACATTGATGTGTACCTAAGGCCATTAGTTGAAGAACTCTTACAACTGTGGAATGGAACAGGTGTACGTGCGTGGGATGAGCACATGGGGAAGAATTTGACCTAAAGGCGTTGTTGTTCATGACCATCAATGATTGGCCTGCTCTCAGTAACCTTTCAGGACAGACAAACAAGGGATACCGCGCATGCACGCACTGTTTGGACGATAGCGACAGTATATATTTGGCTAATTGTAAGAAGAATGTGTACCTGGGACATCGTCGATTTCTTCCGAGCAGGCATCCTGTAAGAAAGAAAGGTAAGCATTTCAAAGGTGAGGCGGATCACCGGACGAAGCCTCGCCACCGTACTGGTGCTGATGTACATGATATGGTCAAGGATTTGAAGGTGGTCTTTGGAAAGGGTCCTGGTGGACAGCCTGTTCCGAATGACGCTGACGGACGCGCACCCATGTGGAAGAAGAAATCTATATTTTGGGACTTGCCCTACTGGAAACACCTAGAGGTCCGCTCCGCAATCGACGTGATGCACGTGACGAAGAATCTTTGTGTGACCCTGCTTGGCTTCTTGGGCGTGTATGGGAAGACAAAAGATACACCTGAGGCACGGGAGGACCAGCAACGTATGCACCGAAAAGACGGCATACATCAGGGTCATGCAAGCTACGCTCTTACCAAAGAAGAGAAGGAAATCTTCTTTGAATGCCTGCTCAGTATTAAGGTACCGTCTGGCTTCTCGTCGAATATAAAGGGAATAATAAACATGGCAGAGAAAAAGTTCCAGAACCTAAAGTCTCATGACTACCACGTGATTATGACGCAACTACTTCAGGCTGCATTGAGGGGGCTTCTACAGGAAAACGTTCGATTAGCCATTGTGAAGCTATGTGCATTCCTCAATGCAATCTCTTAGAAGGTAATCGATCCAGAAATCATACCAAGGTTAGAGAATGATTTGGTGCAATGTCTTGTCAGTTTCGAGTAGGTGTTCCCACCATCCTTCTTCAACATCATGACGCACGTCCTAGTTCACCTATGCGAAGAGATTAACGTTTTGGGTCCTGTATTTCTACACAATATGTTCCCCTTTGAGAGGTTCATGGGAATCTTAAAGAAATATGTTCATAACCGTGCTAGGCCAGAAGGAAGCATCTCCAAGAGCCATGAAAATGAGGAGGTCATTGAGTTTTGTATTGACTTTATTCCTGACCTTAAGCTGATTGGTGTTCCTGAATCGCGGCATAAGGGCAGACTGGATGGAAAAGGCACGCTAGGAGGGGAACAAATAATATGTATGGACGGACATTCTCTCATTGAAGCACACTACACAGTTCTACAGAATTCCGCCTTGGTGGCTCCGTATATGGATGAACACAAGAATTTGCTACGCTCCAAACACCCGGAGCGGTCTGATGACTGGATTACACGTGAACAAACCAGGAGTTTCACCAGCTGGTTGCAGACACGTACCATGCATGACGCCTCTATTGAAGATGACCTGTACTTGCTGTCCCAGTTACCATCTTCGAATATAATGACTTTCAAAGGGTACGAGATAAATGGTAATACATTTTACACGATCGCCCAAGATAAGAAGAGCACCAAGCAAAACAGTGGTGTCCGCTTTGATGCAGAAACCAAGACGGGAAAGGAAACATATGATGGTTATATACAGGACATATGGGAACTTGACTATCGACGTGGTTTGAAGGTCCCTTTGTTTCGGTGCAAATGGGTCAATATGACACGAGGCGGGGTAACGGAAGACCCGCAGTACGGAATGACAACAGTGGATCTCAACAATCTTGCGTATGCAGATGAACCATTCGTCCTAGCCAATGATGTGGCACAGGTTTTCTATGTGAAGGACATGTCTACCAAGCCGAGAAAAAGAAAAGATAAGGAAGCGAATGCATCGTACGATGAGCCAAAGTGGCACATAGTTCTTTCTGGAAGAGAAACATCATGGGAGTGGATGACAAGACAGACATGTCAGGAGATTATGAAAAGTTTGATGAAATTGCTCCATTCACAGTGAATATTGACCCGAGCATCCAGTTAAATGATGAAGATTTTCCATGGCTACGGCGCAAAGGGACACACGCGAAGAAAAAGTTTCACACCCAAAGATCTGGGATGTGATCGGCTTCACTATCATCACTTTCTTCTGTGTTTCACACCCAGGAGGGAATCTCTATAATAGTTAGGGTAGCTAGTTATGTGTTTTGGCATTTGAAACACGAAGAAATTTTATGTGCAAACAAACTGAATGCACTTCGTGTACAAAATGGACAATCTCTTTCGAAGTATCAGGGTTTCGGACGAAAACTCATCTGTTACAAAGGCATTTCATTTTTTAAATAACCTAAGCATTACCAAATTGAATATAATGATAAAACACACTAATATTAAACATAAGAAAAAAGAATCACTGAAAAATCTATTTTCAAAGTTAAGTTATTCACAAACTAGTGATTTACAAAAATTTCAAATAATTCAAAATTTAAACTATTCAAATTTGAAAACTACGGGCACTAACAGAAAGTTTGTAATATTTTGTACCTAAAGCAAAAATATTCAAAAAGAAACTCTAAATACAGCAAAAAAACAACTCAAAAATAAATAAAGCAAAAAAAACAAGAAAATAAAAAAGCCCGCCTACTGGGCCAAAGCGGCCTGCATACGACTAGAAACCCAATGTGTTGTTGGGCCAGGATGCAGGCCTGCAAAGGCCCTGTAGGCCCGCAGGGCAGCACAGAACAGGTAGGCCTGCTTTGGAGAGGAGCTCGAGAGAGCTACCGCACTGGGGCTTATAAACCAGTGCGGGCGCCCCTCGGCTAGCGAGGTGGGACTAAACTTGCCGCACCGCACCTGCGCCAGCACACCCCCCTTTAGTACCGGGTCGTGGCTCCAACTGGTACTAAAGGGGGGGTCTTTAGTACCGGTTGGTGCCACCACCCGGTACTAAAGGGGTGCCATTCCCGTCGCTTGGCCTAGCCAAAACAGACCTTTAGTACCGGTTGGTGGCTTCAACCGGTACTAAAGGTTGTTCTATATAAGAAAACACTTCAAAAAAAATTGTCAGTTTCTCATCTCCCTCTGCTTCTTTCTCCTCTGCCCCATCGCCGCCGCCCCTCGTCGCCGCCCCCGTCGCCATCCGTCGCCGTCGTCGTCCCCGTCGCCGCGCCGCGCCCCGTTGTCGCGCCCCGCCCCGTCCTCCCGTCGCCCCGCCCGGCCCGTCCCCGTCGTCGCCACCCCGTCCCCATCCTCGTCGTCACCGCCTGTCTCCGTCCCCGTCGCCGCCCCCCGTCATTGCGCCTCGCCGGTGAGCTCCTGCCCCGGCCGCACACGCACACACACACACACACTGTGTTATAGAAATATTAGAAATGTTAGTTATATAGAAATGTTTTTTAGTTATAGAAATATTAGAAATGTTAGTTATATAGAAATATTAGAAATGTTAGTTATATTAGAAATGTTAGTTATATAGAAATGTTTTTTAGTTATAGAAATATTAGAAATGTTAGTTTTAGTTATAGAAATATTAGAAATGTTAGTTTTAGTTATAAAATTTAGAATTTGCATATATGAAATCACAATCCATCATTTAAAAAATGTTACTTTACTTTTGCGGCATATAGTATTTGTTGTCGATGATGCCCGGCCCGCATCCTCGCCGTCAACCCGTTCGCGACGACGTCCTGCTTCAGAGGACCCATGTCCGGGACTGGGCTCCGCCGGGCTGGCACTGGGAGGTGCTACCTTCAGGGGCGCGATGCTTGGTGAGGAACCTGGCCCCGGGTCCGGTTGTCGACCCTGATCTCCTTTGGTGGCGTTCGCGTGGGCCACTTTTAGTGCGGAGGGAGCCGGCCCCGCCGGAGGTGGTACGTCACCGTGTCAGGGAGGAGGATGAGAACGTCCATCGCTACATGGCTGCTATGGACGTCAGGTTCTCCAATACCTGGCAGGTTCTTTGGGGAGATCACCCGAGCTATGATCCAGTGATGGTCCCTTCACTTTGGTTGTCCACCGCCTAGATTACTCTCTAATATTCGAGACAATGTATTCGAGATTATATCTATTATTCGAGACGATGTATTCGAGATTATATCTATTATTCGAGACGACGTATTCGAGATTATATTCGATGATGCTTATTATGTACTATGATTGATTCAGTTTTTCCTTATTAATTGATTGCATCCATGCATTGTAATTTGAATATATTTCTTTTGGATTAGTTAAATAAAACCTATGGCGGACAATACCGGCAGAGAGGGAGAAGAGGCCCTGTTCAATATCATACGCAATCCTCGCGGGCCAGATGATGATCAGAATGAAGAAGATTATGACAGCTCCGAATATCTAAACAACACCGGGGAGGGTGATATGATATTTGATCGCGACGACCGAATTGATGAAGTCATGAACTATGAACATGACGAAGAAAATGTTGATCTTGAAACAACAAAGACCGGCGAGGTATATATATTTATATAAGCAGGCATCTGGTGATCATCACATGTTTTAAATGACTTGAAGATATATTAACGAATAGATCTTTCTTATTTCAGTCATCCGGATCGAGCAAATCTTCAGGCAACAGGAAACGAGGCCCGAACAAAAGTTGAAGGAGGGCGTAAAGTACAATATCGAGGCCATCAAACCTAATGGCGAACCATTAGCGCCTAAGAAGATTGCGGACAAGTTCATTCGTCAGTGCGTAGTTCTTGTGAAGGACCAACTCCCGATCTCCCTTCAAGAATGGAGAGAGCCAGCAAAGCCACGTCCAGGAGTTACTTTTGTCGACGACAGACAAAAACTTCTGCTTTGGGAAACGCTCATGGAACATTTCACCCTACCAGATCATTTCACAGATGCAGATGTAGAGAAAGTCAAGGACGCTGCTCTTAGGAAGATGGCGGTTGCATTCAACAACCACAAGAATCGTGTATGGGACAAGTACGTCAAGGGAGGAAGGAAGACTCCAGTATTCGAGGGAACACTAGAGAAGCAAAGTGCTCATTGGGACGATTTCGTGAAATTCAAGGACTCGGAATTATCTAAGGAACGGTTGAGAATAAACAAGGCCAATGCCGCAAAAAAGGATAAGTTCCATAAGCTGGGGCCAGGTGGCTATGCGGTGGGAATGCCTAAGTGGGATAAGTCTGAGAAAGAGATGGAGGATGCAGGTGTCACTCCAGAAACATTGAGCTGGCCCTTCAGGTGCAGGACTTGGTTCTATGCGCATGGGGGGAGTTGGACCCGAAGACAGGCAAAGTTTCGAAGAAGGCATGTCTAGACGGAGCCGAAGATAAGCTACTTGTTGCAATAGAAGAGGCTCGATCGGGGGTGTTCGAGCCCAACAGAGAGAACGACGAGGTTACGCGTGCCCTGGGAAATCCTGAACACCCAGGAAGAACATGAGGCAAGGGCGCTATTCCGTGGTATGAGGGGTTTTCGGACTGGAACACCGACTACAGAACCCGTGCGAGAAAGAAGATTGCGGAGGAGAAGAAGAGGAAGATGGAGGAGGAGCAGAGGAAGCTGGACTATGAACACCTTCAAGGCCTAGAATCAGCGCACGCGGACTTGGCAGTCAAATTCCAGCGGCAGCAGGAGCAGATTGACTCACTTAGCCAGCAAAGGGGGTCTCAGCAGCTGCAGCAGCTAGCGGATGATCCAGCATTGGATAGCACCGTCCCATCCATGCGGAGAAGCAGCGTGGGTTCCGCACCAGGCGATGCATTGCTAGATAACTACCCAGTGGATGACATCATGCAAAACACTAACTGCGAGCTACACTTCAAAATGAAGAACATATCCATGAAGGTGGCGGACGCCCTTGCTTTTACAAATCCCCCCGAGGCAACCTTCCATTGCAACCCGATTCTAGCGGGCTATGCTCGTGTCTTGGTTGATGAGGTGGTGGACCAATATTAGAGGCTAGAGCTTGACATTCCTGAAGGTGACGAGGAGCACACACTGGGAGAGGCCAACCATCGTATCATCCTATGGAGAAAGGATTACATCATCTTTCGAAGGCCACCGACACCGCATCATCCGACTCCTCGTCGAAGTCCGCCACCGAGTCAGCAGACTCCCGCTCCTCCAAGTCCACCAATGCGTCAGGCCACTCCTCCTCCAAGTCCGGCACAGCTTCAGGCCACTCCTCCTCCTCCAAGTCCGGCAAAGCGTCAGGCCACTCCTCCTTCAAGTCCAGCACAGCTTCAGGCCACTCCTCCTCCTCCAACTCAGCCACGTCAGCCGTCTTCGCCGCCTCAGCAATCACGGAAGAGATCCGCCTCAGCTATGGTGCGTAGCGATACAAGTCGAGGTAGTATTGGAGGTACAGGCGGAGGCAAGAGATTTCAATATGGTCCAAGCAGCCTCGCGCCTCTTCCGCAGAGGCCTTACGACAAGTCCGAGGAGGAAAACACATCCATATCGAAGGCCGAGGTGGAAGCCCATTTTGCACCAAAACCGCCACCGCCGCCAAGGGAGAAAGTGCCTGAGGAAAAGATTGACCACTTCATTCGTATGGCTAGACCACCAGCTCCCAAGCCTGTTGACACAGACTATGAGTGCCACCTTAGGAAGTTAAATCGAGCACGTCTACAGAAAGAGGCGAGCTCGAGCTCGAGCAAATCAGCTGGCAAAACATGCGGTAAAACCGTTCCCCAGCTAGGAGAACAGGCGGCGCAATCAATCCCCCCGCTTGTTGTGCCAACAACACATGAGAGTACGCGCGCCCAATATTATTGTGGGCAAACCGTTTATGTTTCCGAGCTGGGCGATATGGTAATAACCGAGGAGCATATTGAGCAGGCTGAAATGCTCAAGATCACTGTTGGACAGCTCCTCAATATCGAGCCCATGCCTCTGATTGCAGAGGAGGAAATAAAACGGAAATATGTCTGGGGCCAACCTTTGGTCGAGCCAGACGAGGTCAAGAACCTCCCAACGAGAATGTATGAATTGCATCAATGGTACATGGACATTACCAAGATTTCCAATCGAGAGTCCCTCATGGTGAATGTCAAGAAGGATCATTACTACCATGAGAAAGTTGTGTCCGTTGAGTATTCAGAACTATTTCAGTTATACAATCAAGACGCACTCGACAAATCTATTGTCAGTTGCTATTGTCTGTAAGTGATTTTTTTCTGTAATTTAAGTCTCAAGCTAGCTGTAGTGATCATTTTGATCAATCATTACCTGTAATTATCCTCACTATATTCTTTTTTCTGTGGTATTATGCAGGATGAAGATTTATGAAATGAAAAAAGGTGGACGCTATGGCATTGGGTTCATTGACCCAAATACCATTAACGAATACACATGGAAATTAGATCCATAGTATGAAAAAAGTGTAGAGGAAAGCATGCTAGAGTTCTTCAAGCGTCTCAAATACAATGAAGATATACTACTTCCTTACAACTTCGAGTGAGTCACACTGTCTTGTACTACAAATTCTGTTTTTGCCTACTAGCTAGCTACATGTTTTTGCTTACATATGCCCGCTTAATTAAGACATGCAAACGTGTGTGCATGCAGATTTCACTAGATCTTGTTAATCATTAAAGTTGATGAAGGAACGGTTGAAATACTAGACTCACTACTTAAGAAAGCAAGTGACTACACCATCTTGTCTGGGATAGTCAACAGGTAATTTCAATCATTATTAACTATATCTCGGCCTATTTAGTTCGTCATTTCCTGATATAAACTATTTAATAACCCCTTTATTCATTTTCTTTGTCGGCGGGCAAGGCTTGGGCAAAGTTCATCAGCGTCACTCCAGGCCAATGGAACCGAAAGCTGAAATAGTATCGACCCAAGGTAAGTAATTAAGTAGTACTAGCTAGCTAGCTGCCATCTCTTTAATTATCATGCTTGATTAATTATTATCTGATCAAATTCCATTCTCGTAAAGGCCCTGAAGCAGGCGCCGGGGAATAATCTGTGTGCATACTACGTTTGCGAGAACATTCGCATGATGGCGTCCGAAAGGAGCAGATCTCAAAGACAGGAGTGGGTACGTTTGTCAGAACACTATTCACAATTTTTACACCATTATCGATATCTAGTCACACAACTAATACACATGCATATTGATCTCCTTCTTAACAGTTCAAAGAGGTGCGGAAGCAGCTCCTATCAACGGAGTGCATACATGTAATTCAAGAGAAAATAGTGGGATTTTTGCTTGACCAGGTCATAGATCCCAAAGGAGAATACTATTACCCGCTACCGCTCCCATGAACCACTTCCAATTGTTATCGTGCTCCGAAGGCACCAATTAGGCTAATGCCACTGGCTCCGAAGGCACCAATTAGGAGAAATTGTATATAGCTAGCTAATTGTATGTGTATATATATATATACATGTGTGTATATATGTGTGAATTAATTAATGGTGATTGTGAGACATTCGATGATATATATATATATATATATATGATCGGTTCTACTAGAAATTCTATTTATATATATGCATAACGTGTACAATATGTAGTATCGTAAAATACCAGCAAACGAAAAATAATTAAATGGAAAATACAAAATTAAATGAAAAAGAAATCATAAACCCAAACCCCCCCAACCTTTTAATACCGGTTGGTGTCACCAACCGGTACTAAAGGCCTCCCTGCCCCCGGAGCTGGCTTGTGCCACGTGGTTGCCCTTTTAGCACCGGTTCGTGCTGAACCGGTACTAAGGGGGGGGGGGACCTTTAGTGCCCACACTTTAGTGCCGATTACCAAACCGGCACTAAAGGGCCTTATGAACCGGTGCTATTGCCCGGTTCTACACTAGTGTCCCCTCTATAATGTGTGATGCCACTTGTGAATTTATTTCATTTTGATGGAAATGGGCCTAGGGTAGTGGTGCCTTTTTTCTACAAGAAAAGACAGGTTTACGATTGTGTATTCACATAGTTGTCCTTTTTATGTACCACATACAAAAATGTTCTTCAAGAGCGGTGGCGCTGCTCCTATCGTAATATTGTGGCTGGCATATCACATAGGAATCACCTCAAGGTGGAAGACCTTAGCATCCGGCTCTTCCAGATTCCATATAGGATGGTCGCAATCACCATCGGCTTAGGCTTCCTCTCTGGGGTAGGGGGGGGGGGGGGGGGGGGGGGGACATTGGCATACCACAAGCCGTCCATGCAAGAGACCACATGCACCCAATGTTGGGGAGGATGATGTCCCACATCGCATGGGCGCATGCACAACCGAAAAAGAGGCACACGATGGGCGCATCAGTGGAGCAGATGATGTAGGGGGTAGAGAACGGGATGTGTCGATGATGGAGATAGAGGCACAAGCTACAAGATTGGTAGCACAACTAGAGGAACTGATTGCGTTGTGAGTGAGCAAAAGAGTCACCGATATAAAGACAACGACATCAATCGCATCGGAGAGGTTGCATACATTCAAAGCTCATATGATGTGAAACTTTAATGAGAGGAGGGGATGCAACAATGGTTCTCACTTGGTCGTAGAACGACAACCAAGAGGCAACATCGAGGGTGGCCAAATCGGCATGGACAACAATAGACACTCGTGACTTGAGAAGAGGGCCAAAGCCGATAAAGATAAGAGCCATTGTAGCGTAAAGTATGGTGGCTTGGGAATGTCTCAAGAAGCTTGCATATAAGGTTTGTCAACACCCATGAGTCTACCGTGGCCAATAATTACCATCATGGTGACTCAGAAGGAAGGCAAACAATGTAAAAAGGGTTTACTTCCAAACATGTATGTGAATGGAGGTCACAACCAATATTATCAATGTTGTTGCTTTTATGTTTATTTTATTTGTCAGGTGTCTTGCATTCAAGGAACAAGATGCTCATGTCAACACAAGTGCCATCCTATTGATATAAAGTCTTTCCCGCCTCTTGTCTCTCTGCTTAATGGAAAACTTTGTATTTCCGTTATGAAAGTAATGGAATTGGTGGGGGGGGGGGGGGGGGGGGGGGGCGTAGCCTGATTAAAAGAAACTCACATCATAGATGGGAGTAACCCATCCCGACAATTTGCACCGTGAGGTGATGTCTTTGACACACTTTACAATTACAACTAGCTAAATACCCGTGCGTCGCTACGGGATGAAACAATATTTAAAATATGGTGGCATCTGAGTGACTGTCCTCGTTTGTCACAATCATCCGCAAAAGCATGGTCGGAGCCCTCGACTGTGTGGACGTCCTACAGAGTATGGTTGTCATCCATTTTGATAAACGCTTGATCGTCCATGTCCGGAGCGCATGGTAACTGTTGTCCATATTGGCAAGTGCTAGTCGGTCATGTAGCAAGAGCTTACTGTGCTTGCATTATTTCCTGGATTTATTTCAGGATTTTCGGCGATGCGCTTTCAGTGGGAGGAGACATTCCCGTCAACGACGAGGTGCCTACGATGACTTTGTAAATCTCAAGATGATATGCCGGCTCAGTCTCTCGAAGGTACTCATAGGGGTAGGGTGTACGTGTGTGCCTTTATAGGAATGAATGTATGTGCGTATGTATGAACGCTTGCGTCTGTGCTGTGTTAAAAAAAAAGAGAGCCTACTGTCCGTCACCACCATGAGTGAGAGCCTGGTCGTACTCGCCCTTGAGCGCTTTCAAATTCATTTGCGGCGAGTAACTGTTTGCCTAATTAATTAATTGTATTTATAATTAATTGTATGTGTAATTAATTACATGTATAATTAATTACACATACAATTAATTACATGTCTAATTAATTAATGGCCTGCCTAAATAATTATCTATATGCATATGAAAAAATAAATTTGGGAAGGACATAAGAGATTAGATCAAGGGGCATTTAGGTTGCACTATGAGCGCAGAAATTAGACTACCAATGTTGGATTTATGAAAGACCTATACTGAATTTACTTCAACGCCAATTATTTATACAGAGATGTTGTTTGCATGCCAGCCAAGCGAGGTATTATCTTTTCTTTGCGGGCTTCCTATTTCCTAGGTTTTTAGCCATAAGTGTAAAGTTAACAATACTAACTTAACATTTTGTAACATGCGAAGGGGAATGTTGGCATCTGTTCTTTTATCTTATATATCAAATGTTCCAACTCAGCATCAAGGAATTGTCTTGAGACGTGTATCCATTTTTTCCCTGGTAAAATGTATGAGTACAATATACAGTCCATGTTGGTGACCCATTATAATTTAGGCTTGAGAACTGGGTAATTTAGGGACAAAATGGAAGTTGTCATCAGGCATATGAAAAAAAATAAACTTGGGAAGGACATCAGAGACCAGATCAAGGGGCATTTAGGTTGCAGTATGAGAGATATCACTACCAATATTGGACTTATGGAAGACCTATACTGAATTTGGTTCAACGCCAATTGCTTATTCAGAGATGGCGTTTGCATGCCGGCCAAGCGAGGTATCCTCTTTTGTATTTGGGCTTCCTATTCGAAGATGTTCACTATGATTTTATTTTTACCGTTGCAATGCACGGGCATTAAGCTAGTGTTAAGTTAGCATTGTTAACTTTACACTTATGGCAAAAAAAATAACGAAAATTGGGAGCCCACAAACAAAAGAGGATAGCGCCCTCCGCCTCCGCGCGCCAGATATTTGTATAAACAATTGGCGTTGAAGTAAATTCAATATAGGTTTTCCATAAATTTAACATTGATAGTGAAATCTCTGTACGTCGCCATTGTTAATGTGGTTGAGAATCACCATAACCTAGTCAAACACTAAAATAGAGTTGCTATTACATGCCAATGAAATTAAAAAGGTATGTTTTCTCTGGACTTTTGAAACATGTACCAAAAGAACATACTTACGAGTAACCACCATATAGCAGAATTAAAGGAGCATTGTGTATTGTTGAGTAATAGTGCAGCTCTTGAACAGCCCGATTGATGACACATGGCAGTCCTAATGTAAAAAGCACACGAACAATCTCAGCTAATTGAGCAAACTCGATTCCTATCCTATTCTTTCCTGTTATTATCGCTGCAAATTAGATAGTCATACATAACTTACGCTTTCTCGTGTCGTCCTCGTCGACGGGAGATCTCATCGCCGGCGGGCGGCCTGGAGGACTCATTGTCGACGGCGGCCACACCCAAAAACCTTATCACCAATGGTGAAGATGGCTTTCTCGTGCTGCTCGTACTGAGAAACCTCGTCGCACCCAAAAACCTCATCGGCGAGGCCCTGTCGACAGCAGTCAAGATGGCGTTCTCGTGCTGCTCTCGTCGATGGCGGTCACACGGCGGAACCTTGTCGCTGGTGGCTGGCGGGGTGGACTCCTCAAAGACCTCATCACGGGGGGGGGGGGGGGGGGGGGGGGGGGGGGGGGGGGGTCAAGATGCATCTAGCTACTCTGGCGAACACACGTGAGCTCATTGGTAAGTGCCAACTCCAATTGCCCGTGTTGTAGAACTAATGCTATCATCAGAGTTTGGCATAACATCTGACTACTAAAATGAACGCCTAGCATATTCGAGTCTGGAACCTACCACTGGACCATGCACGACTTAGCTAGTGATCGGAAGACCTACAACATGGGCATATCACGTCATAGTATTCATCTCACACTCATGGTGATCGGAAGGGTGATCTGAAGGGTAACGCTACATATCGAGCAGCTCGATCGATGCATCATTGCCGAGTGGCCGCGCGGCTGCCGACGACAATCATCTGTCGCAGGGTCGCTCTAGATGAAGAGTCCGTCCAGCCACGGGCGACGAGGTTTTGCCGTGCCGCCGCCGTAGACTAGGCGTCCGTCTAGCCACCAGCAACCAGGTCTTGTCGCGCGTCCACCATCAATGTAAGTACCACAAGAAAGCCGCAATAAAATAATAAGATGGAAATCATGACTGGGTAGTAGCATGCGTTTGGATTAGGGTTGCTAGGTATTGGTGAGGCGCCATGAAGTCTTGTTGGAGGCAAAGCTCCTTTTACCTAGTGCATCATGTAATCAAATTATATCATGTCCTGATTTTTCTGGAAAACTTGCCTTACCAGAATACGAGGGATTGCATGCTGATTTTCTTTGTTGGTAGAAAAAAAATCAGTGGGGAGAGGAAGGAATTGATAGATTTTAGGCAAGTAAAAAATCACTAAAACCAGAACGTGGGGTGGAAAGGAATCGATTGGGATAAAAAAAAATCGGTGAGATCGATCGGGGTGAGGTGCTAACGAATGAACGAAACGACATACGGACTCCTCCTTTAAGAATAGAGATTTCTGCAATATGCTCCTGAGTTTTCCGTGTCACGGATCGTAGGATGAGTGGAAGGCTAGACTTTTATCAGCCACCTAGAATGTACTGTACATGTGTAATATGTGGATGCATACCAAGTATACCACATATCTGAGAATGAATCTACTATCACTATAAAAAAAAGAAAGAGGCAGATCCAAACAATCATATCCGTTAATCATCAATATCTAATGGCCCATATTCCTTGTGTGTTTAACGCTGCAAACCACGCATCAAGCCACTGCAATCCATCTATCGTTAATCTGCCCCCCGTTAAAAAAAACGCTGCCCCACGACCGCACGATCTCGTCTTCTCGCCCCCTCCTCCTCCTCGCAACGGACGCCACAGCACGGGCGGGGGCCTCCGCACGCCGATCCTTCCGCATCGTTCGCCGCCCCGCCGTTCCTCCCGCCGCTGTTCACCGCGGGAGCCGCCGCACCGTTCGTCGCCCCGCCGTTCCTCGCGCAGCCGTTTGCCGCGGGAGCCGCCGCGCCGTTCGCCGCCCCACAGTTCCTCCGCTCCGTTCGCCGTGGGAGCGCTGCGCCGTTCGCTGCCCCGTCGTCCCTCCCTCTATGTTCTCTGCGGGAGCCGCCGCGCCCTTCGCCGCCCAGCCGTTGCTCCCGCTCCGTTCGCCGCGGGAGCCGCCACGCCCTTCGCCGTCTCGTCGCATGGTGGTCGGAGGGGTGAGATGATTGGCTCTGGTGGGTTCGGGCATGTCTACCTCGGGATGAATCTGGACACTAGCGAGCTCCTCGCAGTAAAGCAGGTGCTGGCTTTTGTGATTTGGTGATCTGGTTTGCACTTTCTGCAGACTTGAAGTCATTCGTTAAACTAACTCTCTCTCCTTTGTTTGATTTTTTTGTTCCAGCTTTGATTGGAAGCACCAACACGACCTGGGAGAAAGCCCAAGTGTGTACCACTTACAAATTTAGTTGCTGAGATTTTTCTTCATATAAGGTGATTTGTGGCTTCTGTTTCTACAATTAGGCACATATAATAAGATAACTCAAGGAAGAAGTGCAGCTCCTCAAGAACCTTTTGCACCCCGATACTGCAGTGAGTAGATGAAATACTACTGATTACATATCAGATTTTGTATATTTAACTTCTAGCCCGTAGTTGCTTGATCTATTTTCTATGGTTTGAGATTAGGTGCACTGTATATATCTTGCTGGAGTTTGTTCCCCACCCATGGCACGCTGCCAGCCGGCTCTCACCACTCCGACTTCTGTGCCGCGCCGGCAACTCCTCTACTATATCCTCCTCTGCTAATTTCGTAGACGAATAGCCTACCATTTCAATCTGTGAAATATTGCTGAATTTTGTAAACTGTCAGAACATGGTACTTACAACCAATGAAATCTTGTTGAACGTTTCAACCTACGGGATCAGGTAGTCAATTTTGCATCATTGATATGATGGCTATGGAAAAAACTCAGCAGTTACATCTGCTTCCACGGGTTGATGCTTCATGCTCAGCAAGTTTCCTTTCCCTTGAGTAGACTTGCCTCGGTCGGTTTGATCTTGTGCTGAAAGATCCGTACACCACATCTTGTAGAAGGCTGATATGGATTATGCTCGACCTCTATGACTTCACTCAAGTTAATTCCCTGCGATGCAATTGACACAATTATCCTCGATACCAACAACGATCACCCTGGGAGATGGGTTTCCTAATATTCTTTATTTTCATTTTTCTTAAGCTTATGGTACGATTGCAGTGGTTGGTTGGACTAAGTGAGGATTTGTTGGCTATAAGTTAACTGCAAATCATTTTTTTGGCAAATGGCACATGATTCTGATTAAATCACGGTGATATATTTTCTTGCAGGGAGAGAAGGAGGATATAAAGGCATTGTGGATACATATAACAAGACCCAACGGAAGAAGCAAAGGGAGGAATGCCAACAACAAGAGGCTGCAGCTAAAGGTCAAGACTACAGAGTTGAAGAAGAGATGCAACAAGTGCAAAGTTTGTGACCTTTTTCAAACAATAGTGGAATCCTGATGTTATCGACTTAATTTTTCTGTTAAATCAAGACTTGATGATTGTCTTCTTCACTCCGCAAAGTAAGAAACTGAAACCTCTTCAATGATGTATCACTTCAGTCAAGTAACAATGTTGTGATTTACTATGAGCCTATGATGCAGCCGTCCAGGAGAATTACCTCTCTCCATGTAGATCTATTTGCATTGCTGTTAACTTCAAACTAACATTTCATATATAGATTTACGAACCATGTCAAATAAGTAGTCGTATGTTTCTTCATGATGCTGAACCCCGGTGTACATGATATAATTTTTCTTTTGCATGATGTCTCCTTGATGTGCATCTTGAATTAATCAGATTGATATGCAACCTTGTATACACTCTTCTTTTATTGGTTCCTTAACTTTTGCATAAAGTTGAATCAAGAAATACATTAAGTTTTATTGTTAGATGTGCTCCTATACAATTGCTATTTCTTTGTTACGATAAGTCTTGAGTGCATTTTGTCAGGTTGATATTGGAGAACTAAAAACTTACTCCAGTGCTTTGATGAATTTTGTGTTTCCTAAATAGTGTCTTGAATCTAAAATCATAAAAGTATGTAGTAGTTGAGACGTGCATTGCATGTGCACACTTATATGAATCAAGCCTTACATGGTTTGCTCTTTTACTAATGGACCGAGGAGGTCAGAGATGTATAACAGCCGTATTGATCCAAATGACATGTACGACAGTGCTAACCTGCTTACCTAGAATTTTACCACATCCTAAGACTTGCAATTCTGTACAATAGGAATGGCTAGCTGTTTGCTGGTCTACAACCGTGACATGTAGTGGCATCTCTCGCCATGTCTGCACATGGTGTTTAGGTATGATTTACCTTACTGTATAGTTTTCTAGATATTTACCTTACTGTATAGTTTTCTATTCTAGAACACTAGACCTTTCTCCACAGCTGAGATGTTGAGATGACAAGTTTAATTCGTGTTTAATCTTTGCAGATGCACATGGTGTTTAGGTATGATTTACCTTACTGTACTGTTTGCTAGCTATTTACCTTACCGTATAGTTTTCTATTCTAGAACACTACAACAGGAACCCCCCTCTAGCAACGCATTTTCCGTATCTAAAAGCCCATATATGCGTTGCAGGTGTCTTTACAACAATTTGGGATGCGTAGTCTTATCCAGTGTTGCTAGCGCACAACGCAACGCTTATACTACCGTTGGTAAAAGGACCGTTGCAAGAGTACAACACATAAAACTAACTTCTACAACAATTCTATATGTTGGTGATTAACATTCATGAATCCAAACTTCACTACTTGGCAATAGAGAATGTGCAACGCTTAAGGTGTTGGTACATATGTAATGTGGATATTACATATATAATGGCGATAATTATGTATTGCATATGCTCCACACAGTGAGCAAAAAAAGTAAGAGAATATACCCAAGAGAGGAAATCATATATTGGATTAAAATGTTGGTTTACAATAGTGGATATTACATGAGGAACATCATCCCAATGTGATCCATAATCTAAATATTTTTTGTTGATATCCCTACAACTTAACTAAAACTTAACCGAGGAACATCATCCAACAGGAACAACATCCCTTCCCTACAACTTAACCAAAACTAAAGGCATCCATCATCATCATCATCATCATCATCATGAACCGCAGCATCATCATCATTGCATTATACTTGCCACGCACTCATATAATCATCCATATATCTTCTGAATCTACAAAGAAAATAACAAAATGAACTATTAACACACAATGATTTGACATCATGCAACTAGTGACAGAGGCAGGTTATTAGTCACGTACAAATTTTAAAGGCCATGCAATCTTTGTTATACATAAAAAATTACTAGCATACATAGCAGATGGAAATGCATTCATAACTTACCTCAAGGGTGATCATTGACCCGTTAGTAATAGTTTTCTTACCTTTTCTTTGAGGGGTTCAGGTTACATACTTAAACTATATGAGCCTAATATGAGTGTCTTAGTGTATGGCAGAAAGTTAGTGTTAACATTTGCTTTGATTGATTCCAATGTCGAACATATGAAATGGGACAAAGATACACATTTTGTATGGCATGTGGTGCGAAATCTGTTGGAGCAGCACGAACCTGCACCAATTGTTGGCGTCCCTTCTCCCACCTCCTTGTGAGATCCTGGTCCAAGCATGAGTACAATATATCATAGTACAAATAGACTTTCAGTTTGTGCTTGTAAACATAATTTAAATATTAGTTACACACCAATTGTGGTAAAGGGCCTAATTAAGTTATTCAACACATCATGCTGGTTAACATGGTAATTCGTGTTTGGGTAAAAATAAATTAGTCCGGACAAAATCACTGCCTATGCAGTATATATAGACAGCCAGAAAGACCTAAATATGAAATCGTTACGAAACAATGGAGAGACATGCTTACATTTTTTCTGAAGCTACAGACTTTTCACACAGCAAGGTATATATGCAGTGACCATGAATAATCACAACAATTCTTTAATTGGAGTGTGAACAATTTGCAAAAGACATACAGCTAACGTAATTCAAAAAGCATTGTGCACACATCTTTTATTGTTTCAGAACATGAAAAGGGTGGGAAAACGCCAAATTTAGAACAAAATTAAGGACTGCTTCAGAACCACACACCGTTAGTCAGGATTTATACAATCCCGTATATTCTGGAAAGTAGCTTAATTACCTTATTATGCTTTCAGTAAGTGGCTGCTCTGAAATCCAAATAATGAAACTGCAGAGGAATGATATACATGTTGTTAGAAACAAATGTTTAGAATATTGCTCCCATAATAATGATTGTAGGATTTATATTGAAACCTCATCAATCAGTCTGATGTAAACATGAAACTGTACATATCAAGTACTCGTTGCCATTAGCATAACTTGCGCATCGCCAGTAGGATTGTAGTCTGACTACCAAATAAACCAAGTAAAAGTTATCCACAACGTTACACATTATTTCAAGAAAGTTGGGAAGCTGATGTGCTAAACATCACATTATGGAACATTATGTAATGTCTCATCATCATAGCTTATATTAATGCTGAAACTCGGAAGATATATAAAATATAACAGGAAGTTAACTAGAGTTCTGGTGGGTATACATAGGAAATGACATAAAGTTCTCAAATCCTGTATGTGCAAATATCAACTAATTAATTACTTCGACTAGCATGTACTGAGAAGGAAAATCAGCTGTAAATTAAGCTATTAATCACCTCCCTATCAGGCCGCCGTACAGCTGCGTGGTAGCCTCGTTGCTCCCCATGTGCTTTAAACTGTCGTCGTTGGACTTCCTATTTCGCTGCAACAACCATCATGGCGTTAATGCTTTAATTAGCCTGATTGGAAGAAGAGAAGATTGAAAAGTTGGAGTCTTCTAATATTTGTTTCTAATAGCAAAATCACATCAGGCACTTAAGCCCAAACAGTGGCAAATCCTAACACCACCAGAACAACAACGGTTCCTGACGTGCCACGAACTAGAGCAGAGAGGAGTGGACCAACTCACCTGAAGCCATAGCAGGACGAGGAGGAAGATCCACGGCTGCTTTGTCCCGAGCAGCAGCAAGGCTGTCCACTAGCGATTCCTCCCTGCACGTCTACAGGAGAAGAGAAGACCAGAGATCACAGAAAGTGGGAGAGAGAGAGAGAGAGGACGAAGCAAGGGAGGGGATGCACTTGCCGGACAAGAGGAGGACGACATGGCCACCGCGCCGGAGCCGACACCTGAAACCCTAGCCGTGGGGGGAGGGTCGCGGGTGGGCTCTGGTGGCTGCGAGCGCCAGATCTAGCCGGATGGGAAAGCTCCGCGGTGCCAGGGGACCTCGGGCTGTGCTTCACGGTCATGGGATTCGGCGGACGTCGCCTAAATCAGCCGCTGCAGGTGGCGCAGCGAGGAGCTGCGTGAAGAGTGAGAGATGGGACGCGAGAGGGATGGACGCATGGGGGATGCGGTGGATCCGGCAGCCTCCGGAGCCGCGAGGTGGGAGGAGGCGAGGGGAGGGCCAGCGGCGAGGTGGGTCGGAGGAGGGAGATGAGGCAATGGGTGGCGGCGGTTTGGGAGAGATGAGGGGAATCGAGGGCTCTGTTTCTGACGCGTCTCTCTCTCCTTTCCTCTGTTTTTTTCCATCTGTAGGGTCATCAACTGCAATTTTGGAACGTATAGGCTTCAACGCTTATATCCGTATCTATTGTGAATTTTACAACGTGTAGCCAAAATGTTGTAAAATTTGTGTTGCTTTAGAGGGGGTATCCTTGTAGTGACTAGACCTTTCTCCACAGCTGAGATGTTGAGATGACAAGTTTAATTCGTGTTTAATCTTTGCAGAGGCAGACTAACTTTGCATCCCATATAGGTCATACAAAAATGTTAAATTCCCTTCATTTTTGTTCACGAAAGTCGCACCACAGGTGATGAGAGACTCAGGATGGGGCAAAATGATCTTGACCACTGGTGGACTCTTCTATCGTCTCACCATCACTCCCACGGGCAGCGTTGTAGTCGAGTCCAGCAATTAAACTTCTGAAGATAACATGGAGGCCGAACCCAAGAGGGAACAGATTACAACTACTTTTTTTAAAACATTTTATTCATAGTTGCATCTCTGTCATGTTCACGTGGACAGTGACTATAACTATTATAAGTCCTTGCAAGTTCACACAAGAAATTAGACATCCTGCATTCTTGACCGTACGACTGTGATTTCTTGGATTACGATTTCCTTGTCCTCTTGAACTTCACATGACATCATCAAAAGTTAAGTAATGGCGTTTGTATTAAGCTTGACCATGAGAGATGTGGGGATGATCAGGCACTACATATATTTCTAACCCCCCCACCCCACATCAAATTTCTGGAATCTAAATTTAGAATTCAATACTCACATGATTTCCATAGGCTGCTATGATCAAGATGACACAAGTGCACACTTAGTACTCCCGCCATTCACAAATATAAGATGTTCTAATTTTATATGAACGGATGTAGATAGACACGTTTTAGTGTGTTTGTTTACTCATTTGAGTCCATATATAGTTCATGTTGAAATATCCAAATTATAGTATTTGTGAACCGAGGGAATAGTATATAGTGAGCTTCATTTCACCCAAGAGAGCTTCTGTTACATGAAAATTAATTAATTAATTTTCATATGAATTTGGATATTCAATACCCACATGCATTGTATAGGTTGCTTTGCTTGAGACGTGCGTTGCACGCACGTGCGTATTTGCTAGTAGGAGGACAAAAGGAAGGTGTTGGTGTGCTTGTCGACAGTTGCCGAACGAACTATGCATGATTGGACGGTGATGTCCAGGTTTGTAGTACGAATGGACGGCTTGATGTTCTGCGTCGTCGGAGAATTGTTCGAAAATTATCGTGTGTATATCATCCTTCTGTCCTCAAGTACGTTGGAGCTTGTGATGAAGTCTTCCATGCCATAACAGTGCTAGTATCTACCATAAATATCAGCCAATATGCCCGGTGGTAGCCAATTGTGTTGTTTAGAAGACCCAAAAATAAGAATGGATCGATATGGTTCAATCATGGGCGCACGATGGGCAAAGCAGAAGATCCAACGGCCAGCAAAATTCGCCGAAAACAAAAAGTAAAAACCACTGCACGCTGCACGGGGGCCAGTGGGAGGCTGTTGCCCCACACGCCGCACGCCGGAAAAGGGTAGGCGAGCCACCTCCGCCCCCTCACCTCGCCCCCGCGCCGGCCCCACCGCCGAGCCCAGTGCCCCCCCACTTCTTCCGCCGTCGCCGTCAATCGATCGCCCGAGCAAGCTACGGCCCCTCCCCGATCTACTCGTTGGCCATGGCGGACGAGCCGGCGCTGCCGGTGGCGGCGGGGAGGGACAAGGACGAACGCCGCCGCTTGATGGGCAGGTGCGCGCTCGCCGTCGTCGGCATCATGAGCACCCTCCTCGTCTACGGCGTCCTCCAGGTCCGCCCCCTCCCCCCCTCTACTCCGTTCGAATCACTCGTGTCCAGGTTTTTCGCACCGAGGAGTGTGCCGCCGGGTGCGGTGATAGCGGGGGATTACTAGCGATCTGTTCGTGTTTGTCTGCTCCTCCCTCCGGCGAAATTCACGGTTCGAAATGGTGAGATTGCGCTTGCCTCCGGAGTTAGCTGGCCAGTAGCGTGTACGGCGCGTTCCATTCAAAGGCTTCAGATTGAGAATGGAACTGCACAAATTGTACCGAGCGATTGGGTGGTACTTGTGTTGGTGAATGGCTAGTACTGTCAGTTCATTTTGGGAAGCATGCGTAGCTTGTATTCGATGAAAAATATCAATGCTCTGTTGTGATAGGGATGTTGTTGTGTATGACCTAAAAAGTTCAGTTCAGGCAGTAAAAGGAGAGTGTGGAGCATTCTTCCTTGCACTCCTTTGAGCACCTTTTGATTCATTTCTCAGATCCAGACAAAAGAATATTCTCCATGATCATGTAGTTGTTAAAACACAGAGAATACAGATAAAACATATTCTCCACGATCAGGTTGTTCCATGATAGTTCTTTTTAGTAATTTAGTTTGGACACATGTATTTATGGCTCCGTTCGCTGTTCAGACCGGATGCTGCATATGAACAGTTCAGTGCTGCCAAACTGTATAGTGTGGTTGTTCATGAACTAAATCACCTCTTGTTACTTTGGTGAATGGTGTATTCACACGTCTGAACCCTTTGATGTGCAAGTACCGCATCTATTTGTGACTGTCCGTTACCTGTTCTTTAGCTTGCTTGAAACAAACTCAGTTCTGCTTTACATAGTGTTGAATGGGCATAAAACACTAAATGGAGGGTTCTGGTCAATGTTATGCAGGAAAAACTTATGAGAGTTCCCTATGGAGCAGAGAAGGAGTTCTTCAGATACTCACTATTTCTTGTTTTCTGTAACCGTATCACCACATCCATGGTGTCTGCACTCGTGCTACTGGTATGGATCTGCCTATATCGTTTGTTCTAATACTTAAATTTTCGGAACCTGCTGGTCTCCTAAATTGTGTATATTTATGCAGTCGAGTAAGAAGTCCACGGACCCAGTGGCTCCAATCCAGAAATACTGCGTTGTCTCCTTCTCAAACATTCTAACCACAACTTGCCAGTACGAGGTTATGTATTAGTTTTGTATATCTGCTGTTGTTGGTTCCTATTGCTTCTGTACATAATACATGACATGATTATTTCAGGCCCTCAAGTATGTGAGTTTCCCTGTCCAGACACTTGCCAAATGTGCAAAGATGATTCCTGTTATGGTAATGTCTTTTGTACTGTGACCTGTGAGCTAGCCTGATTTTCATACATCTTCACTGTCAGTGTCTGCTAGAAGAGTATAGATGTCTCCCTTTTCTTCCAAGTTAATAAACAGTGGTCAATGTAAGGAACTTGTGCATAGGCTAATTTGGTGCTATTGTTTAACTGAACCTATGTGAATAAAGTGGCTATCAAAGATGGAGAATTAGTTTATAAGTTAAAGTTGCGTGTGAAAATTACTGTGCAAGATGATTCTGAGACTCTCAGTTCATCGGATACTACTATTTAGCCACTTTCATTCATCTCTCAGGTAGATGTTAAAGCATAGAAAATCAGGATTGTATTTGTATGGACAGAAAATCAGGATTGTATATCAATCGCCTTGAGTTTATATATCTGGACGTGCTTTCTTTTTTTGTTCCACAATTTATGTATTTTGATTTCATTTCCTGGATATTAAGCCTTGTTATGACCATTCTTCAATTTGATTGATTTGTAGATTTGGGGAACGATAATTATGAAAAAGAAGTACGGTGGAAAAGATTACTTCTTTGCAGTCATTGTGACCATGGGCTGCTCATTGTTCATTCTATACCCGGTAATTCAAATATCTCAACTCATTTCTCTGTATTTTTTAGCACGACATGGTTGCATGTTGCATGATTCTCTAGTTGTCCACGTCTAGAAAATGTTATTGAGACTGGAGAATATAGAAATTTCATTAACAACCAATACTGCATCTGCCATCTGCACACCACATTACCAATTAGGTAGTAATGATATACTATATACTATAGGATTGAATTCAAAGCAGGATGGAGATTGGCTTGAAATATACCCCTATAAACTATCTTTTACGACCCCACTTCAATACAGCCAATACTGAATGAAGTTTCAGGCAACAAGGGGGTACAAGCGGTAAAAGGTTCTAGAAAGAGAAGGGGATACAATGAAGAAGAAGTCCAGGGAGGAAGGACTCAGGCCCTTGCTAGGGTTCTTCTGGTTCACTATCTCTTGATTGATGCCCTTATCTCTTGCCCCCCACCAGCTTAAGTAGAGTTGCCTACCTTCATCTGCGTCAGCACCATGGGCTTCTAGCCCCCTTGTCACTGCAGCCCATACAGCCAGGTATAGTGGCCCAAACGGTCTATCTGTCTATGCATTCTCCCCTCCTTAACACCCGGCTTGTCCTCAAGTGGATGAACCTGGACTGTGGACAACTGGATCCCAAGGCACTTGCAGAGTTGCAGTCCTGGTAAGGAGCCCACAGAAAGGTGAAGCTTGTATTCTTCTCATTACTGTCGGCATGAGACTAATCAACACAAGGCCACTCCCATTGAACCATCCAAGTAATGTCCATTGCTAGCTACAATGCTTGCTGGTTGCACCATGTCTCATATTTGGTGCACTGTAATTGTTGCTGCATTTTTTAAGCTATTGAATACTGAAGAGCAAGTCCAGCCCAAGTGTAGTATCAGTACTGATTCATTCTCATAAAAAGACTGATTGATGAGCCCCCAAACAATGACCTTATTTCCTTGCAATAAAACCGAACAACATGAGTTGATAATCCTTCAGTTACTGTGATCTCAACACTAGAGTTGTCTAGTATATGAGGCCATGGGGGCTTTGGCTGCAACAATGGAAAATACTTCCTAGACTTTGTAATAAAGAAATCCATAGCATGTCCATGTCATGTTTGTACGTAAGGCTAACACTTCCCTGGCTTCCCACTTGCAAGCAGTTCATGAGAAAACACATCATCTCTGCAAGAGCTTGTGAATTAATTCCAGCACCAGAGCTAGTTTTATGCAGGTCAAAATTGATAGCGTTAGCAGCAAACACCTTCATGTTGTTTCCTCAAAGATTGCATCCCTTGCATACCCTGAAGTGGCGACCATGGCTCCTTAATGCACTCTTGTTTGACCACCCTTGCTGTTTACAAGTTCTGTTGGCGAATCCAAGCAGAGGGATACAAACCTCTAGGATCCCATTGCCTCTCTGAATGGAAACCAGTGGTAGCTCACAGCTGTGTAATTAACAACTGACATGCATTCCACCTTGTACTCATCACAACTTCTATCATCTCCAAGAGTGAGTAAATGACCAAGTTTGAAGTGAATGATCATCCTTGAGCCGCAGGACATGTTGCTTCTCCACAGTCATTAGACTTGGCGGTGACGGTGGTGAGAAACCTTACTGGGAATAGCCTAATGGGCACAGTTGTATCCAGCTTGATGACGTTGACGACACTGATGGCACCGTTGTCGAGCAGACCGCTTAACAAAGGTTGTGTGCGTACCAGACAGGACTAGTAGCAGGGGCGATTACAGTTTTCCCAACTTGCAGTTGCAGCCCAGTCTGAACTTCGGCATCAGCATCACGAGGCTTCTCCTTGAACAGCTTTTGTGCTGTGTCCTGCTGAGCATTTGGGCACACAAAATCTGACATTTCAGGCAATATTGAGCTGGACTGGGTGTCGTCAAGGAACACAGTTGTTGAGGTAGCACTCTTAGCACCATGCAAGGAAGCAAGCATCATAACGTTGGCCTTGAGGTCAGAGCATTTGGTCGAACATTTGGTGGGCACCATTGTGCCGAGGTTGAGCATAGGTAATGGCTCAAGGGCGGGCTGGCGAGTCCTCTGGGGGCATGGTGAAGGATGCATGTGCACTCTATGGAGTCAAGGAAACATCAGCGAGGTCTTCTGGACGGATGTCGTGGTCGGGGCCCCACGTCGAGTAGGTGGGTGTCGATTTGGTGAGGCAGAAGACACTGATGTTGACCATGACATGGTTTGATGAGGTAATCGCTGGTGGCCATGGACAACGATGCCACATCGACGAACACCGTAAGGCAGCCAGCTCGGTGGAGGCAGTGGGGAATTACCAGGTGTGAGTCTGGTTTTGCGGATTAGTCGAGCGTGGAAGTCGGCCCTCCAAAGGTGAGCACCTCCTCAAACAACATCGTCACATGCCCAGCCAGGTCCAAGAACTACCTTGGTGATGGTGGTGTGGTGCTAAAGCTGGTCATGTTAGAGGTGTTGAAGGGTGTTGAGATGGCTCTCATTGTATATGATGCAACCCCACTTCAATAGGCTCTTCTGGTTCACCTATGTCTTGACTGATGCGTCTGTCGCTTTCTCTTCACTAGTGTAAGTAGAATTGTGCGCTTTCACCTACTTCAGCGGCATGGGTTTCAAGCCCCTTGTTGTTGTAGCTCATACAGCCAGATCCAGTGGCCCATACAGTTCACGACACTATGTTAGGCAACATATTCGATTACGGGGTTTTGGAAGCTGATAATAACGGCGTGTTTGGTTTTAGCCTAAGCTTGTCTTGCCAAATATTTGGCTAGCCAAAATTCTGGTCAAGGTTTTGCTAGCCAATGATTTGGCCAACTTTGGCAAGAAAACTGAACTAGGGTGGGTAAAGAAGCATTGGCATGCCAAAAAATTGGCCATGATTCCATACAAAGACCAAGTTTTTGGTCATGACCAAAATGTTGGCAGGGTAACTTTTGGCCACAATCCGAACATACCCTAAGAAACCAATTTACTTCATTTGGTAATTAGCCAATGCACCTGTGATCACCTTTGTATTTTGGAATGGTGCCTGAATCATATGGGGTGGCTGAAGTTATATATTTTTCTTTCTGGTCTCATGGATGCAGGCATCAATGGATGTTAGTCCACTTAATAAAGGCAGAGAAAGTACTGTTTGGGGTGTTTCACTCATGCTTGGTTATCTTGGGTACAACTTCTCTTCTTCTACTTAATTTTCTGCTTGGGAAATAAGCAATAATATTTTAATTCATGATATAATGTAATGCTAGCTCAGTTTTGTGAATTTTGTCGATTTCACAGCTCTATTTGACATGCAAGTCTGCTTTTAGTTTCTACCATGTTATTTTTTATTGTATTAAGTATCGTTAGCTAGAATTATGCATACGAAATGCATGTATTGCTATGAGTATATGACTCATTGAGTATCTAAACTGCTGAGGAGATGGTGGCATTATAATTTTGGAGGTTGTTACAGCTGTAGATTGGATGTAATCTAGTAAATTTCTAAAACATGAAAGTTCACAAGATCAACTTACATTTACAATTTCCCACTAGTCACTACTGTAGGGTGTGAGTGTCGGTGCAGTGGCACACTATTTGCTTACAAGGTTTATTGTTTTCTTTCTTTGGACTGGTTTTCGCACCCTGGTTGTTATCTAACATGATCCTCCTCTTGGATTTCTAGATTTGATGGTTTCACAAGCACCTTTCAAGACAAACTCTTCAAAGGGTATGAGATGGAAATTCACAACCAAATATTCTACACGACAATGTGCTCTTGTGTTATTAGCTTGAGTGGTAATTGCTTACTCAATGGTTACTTGTCTTATCGTTTGATCATGTTTTGCATTTCCTTGGAAGTTAAACTTATAGTTTATATTGGGACCAAAGCTGTTGCTATCAAAGTTTCTATTACTGGAGGTTCTGTTGAAGTTTTGCATGTTAATCTGTCGCACCTAGTCTGTTACACCTACACTGTACAATACACTATTAACAGTTGCAATGAATAATTTATTTCTTTGTTATTTTTTCCTTTCACAGGGCTTATTCTCCAGAATCATCTTCTTCCAGCTGTGGACTTTATGGTTCGTCATCCAGATTGCTTCTATGACGTCCTAATCCTATCCACTGTAAGACTTACCTTTTGACCCTTTAATCAAAATGCAATGTGCTTGTTCCTTTTTCTTCCCGAAGCACATCAACACAAGTCTGATGGATATCGGTGGAGGGAGAGAAAATCGAATTTTAGGAAATGTAAATAAACCGACATAAATATTGTGTGACTTCCTGTCTAACACAATAGACCCAAAGTGATCGGACCCTTCCCCGGACCCTGTGCAAGCGGGAGCTACATGCACCGGGCTGCCCTTTTTTTTTCCTGTCTAACACAATGTGAATTCTTGGACAAGTTGCAGTTTTAGCTATCTCAAATTACACCCTCCCATGACCACAAATTGAAGCTGCACCATAACTGTTTGAATGGTAGTTCCAATATATCTTTTGGCCATGGGATTTAAACAATTTGTTCTCCCCAGGTTGCAACGGCTAGCCAGTTCTTCATATCCTACACTATCCGGACATTCGGGGCTCTCACATTCGCTACCATCATGACAACCAGACAGGTGGATATAGTTCTCACCTGTATCAAATATTTGCATTTAAATCATTCGATCGTTTCCTTACCGCAATTCAACACGTGTTTCCGCAGTTGGTGAGCATACTACTGTCTTGCGTCTGGTTCGTGCATCCCCTTAGCTGGATGCAGTGGGTTGGAGCTGTAAGTTATCTATCTCTGTCTCATCACTCGTCTCACAACGTTTCTTGTCTCTGTTCCAATTAAAAACGAACTCCGTGCTATACCAGGCCATTGTATTCGGAGCCCTGTATGCGAAAACCTTCTCAAGAAACAAAACGCAGAAGGCCATGGTCGTGAGCTCATCGCCGCAGGGTTCTGTTCCAAATGCTGCTAACAGTTGACTGGAAGAAATAGCAAATAGGAACACCGAAGGTTTGATCTACTTGTCACTTTGCTGTACCGGATGGAATTTTTCATGTCCGTGGCGAATGACAGGCACCCTAACAAATTGACTGAGAGAGAACAGATTGTAGAGTCATGCCTTCGCTCCGAATCATCAACCTGGGGAGCTCTGAAAGGCTTAGCTGAAGGCCCATTAGTTTGTTGATGAGCAAGAGTGATCGGGACTGCTGAATTTGTTCTCTGAGGTCGTTTGCTGTTAGCTACAGTAACATTATGTTGTGATGTAAACTGTAAACTTGATTTACTCCATAGATAGAAGAACTCTTTCCACCCACAAGAGGGAGGAAAGGCTGGATTTTTTGTGCGTACAGCGCATTACCTTAGGGCATGATCGGCACACAGCATCTGCACACTGATTTTTTCATGGCTGACGGTGTGGTGTAGAGTTGGTCGTGCCATAGGACCGTACTTGGCACGTTCATGAGATAATTTTGTGGTTTTTTGTGACTATATACATGCATGAATAGGCGGTAGCCATATAGAGTGCTTCAAAGAGAAGCATATCTTGCGCGCATGGTTTTGATCTCACAATGGCATGTTTAAATCTTGGTATCACTAGATGTATGTTAAACCGCCTCATTAACTCAAGCAAAGTTTGATTCTCTATTTTTTAGACGTAGAGGTGATCATAAATTGTCGTCTTCCATTAGGATCATAGCGAAGACTTTTGATCGACCTGTGGAATGCTCAGGTTTTCGAACCTGTCATACATTTGAATTTGAATGGAGGGACATTCTCAGTGTTGTAGCCTCTTAGTTTTAGGCTTTACTGTCACATTAAGACATAACCTAGCGTATGCCTTAAGACCTTTTTGAGCAGTGAGCACCTACATAGACTTTGCTTTCTTAGTTAGTACTCTCTCTGTAAAGAAATATATGAGCATTTAGATCACAACATATCTAAATGCTCTTATATTTCTTTACAGAGGGAGTAGAACAGACTGGACAATTTGTGAGCAATCGTGAGGCGATGTTCTATGCCATGTGAAATTTTAAACTTTTGTCGCACAAACTAGGTCAGTTGATCTTTGCCTCTTTTGCCGCCAATTTAATCATACGAAATATGTTTCTTAAAAGGTACTATCGACTATGAAAATAACTTTCACCAATTTGTATATGTGGTACATTTTTTCTACATCGATGGTCATATGCTGAAGATCGAGCAAGAGAGGTTTGAATGGACTAGCAAGTTGTTAACTATTCCCTCCGTTCTAAAATAGATGACTCAACTTTATACTAACTTTAATACAAAGTTAGTATAAAGATGAGTTATCTATTTTGGAACGGAGGAGTACAAGTCTGCATCGATCTGTACGGAGCACTGCCGGCATTTATCTATGTACGGAGGGAAATTGTTACTAAAACATTGTATGACAGTGGACGATGATACGCTGCCGTACAGATGTGGGCACATGCAGACGATTATGTTGTCTGCACCATATGCCACCATGACCCAAAGTCGTTGCACAAAGCTCCAAAGAGGGGAAAAATTAACAAGGGTTAGCATTCAAGTTGGTCTTTGCCTTGCCCCAAAGAAGGGTATAGGCTCTGTATAATACTCCGGGAGCACATGCATTATCTATGCTACGTGAGCCAACGTGTCAGTTTCCAATACGTTGGAATGACGAGACTGTGAGGCAAAGTGGGTAACAAGTGTAGTGCTTTTCAAACAAACCTCAGGTGACCAACTCCCCCACACAGCACTCTCTCTCTCTCTCTGTGTGTGTGTCGATAAAATCTCCGGTTAGCCGGCCGGCGTGCTTGCTATCTGCTCAAGCTCGTGGATCACTGGTGGTACGTGATGGTCCGGGGAAAGGCGGTCATCGAGAGGATCGAAAACACGACGAGCCGGCAGGTGACCTTCTCCAAGAGGAAGAGCGGGCTGTTCAAGAAAGCCAGGGAGCTGGGCGTCCTCTGCGATGCGCAGGTAGCCGTCCTCCTCTTCTCCAACACCGGACGCCTCTACGACTACTCCAACTCCAACTCCGGGTACGGTGCTGTTTATATCTCTGGCCCTCCAAGTTCATGTTCTATAGATCCATATATAACATATTGCCTTCTTCAAACTAATTTAGACCCCCATCTTGCTTGCGAGTGCATCTATATGGAGTTCGACGTGCCTTCCTGAATAACAAGATCCAACCACCATCTTTCTTAGAGCATGTTTGGTTTTAGTACAAAATCTACCAACTGCAGCAACAAATTTGGCTAGCCGATATTTTGGCTAGAGAGCACCGAAATGTCAATATTTTGGCTACTATCCAAGGAAAGCACAAAACATTCATGTAGAATTGGAGGGTTGAATTTACCATCAACCAAACATACCCTCTATCTCTCAACACGTGCAAACCCCGGTAGATGAATCTTGCAAGCACACCTAGAACCTCGGTTAACAAGTGATTCAGTATTAATTCATGCCCATGCCATCAGTCAATGTTCCGAGCTAAATTTAAATAATTTCTTCATTCCACCCAAGAACGTTAATTTGCAAATGGTTTCCTAGTAACATTTAATTTGCAAATGGTTTCCTCCTTGCTATCTCAAATTGATTACTGCCTTGTTGCTCCTAATTATTTTTTTGACGATATTTTACTTTCCTACTTCGCAGAGCATGCGAAGTCCACGCATCTCCTTTCTCTATATTGACGATCGAGAGATGTCACCTTAGTAAAAGGATGAGCTGGTATTTTGCTAGTCTCGCCTGTATAAGATATGAGCAGGTCTGGTGGTGTTTGTTGATATGTGTAATCTCACTTAAGCATGTAATTTCAAATAGTGTTATTTACTTGTTATTTGCGGCAAACTAGTGTTATTTGTTGATGCATTCACAAGTTCTCACTGATTAGGACTCAAAAGCACCACATATTTGAAGAAAACACTGTATTGAACATGTTTCCACATAGTGTGCATGCATACCTAGTAACAGTTAATTTGCAAATGGTTTACTCCTTGCTATCTCCCCCTCCAATTATATTAATTACCTACTGATCATATGAGACACATTATTTTCTCTCTCCAGCTTATTTTCATTACTAACATTGTGAAGTACCTTTATGGCCATTTCATGCTGTCTCAAATTCTCAAGCTCCCACTTCTCCTCTATATATATTATCTCCAAATCACATTAGCAAGTACTTATGAATACTTTTTTCATGTATCAATTATTATATATAGAGATCATTAGCCAATTTGTTTCTTCGGTATCATCCAAGATACTAGCCAAGTCTAGGACATTAGTTCATACATATTTCTTTTTATTTTCGATGTTTCCATTTTTACACCTATTCATATGTACTTAGTTTTCAAAATTAGGACAATACTACACAAACCCTTTTTAATTAAATATTCAGGTCGGTACTATTTAAACAATATGAACCGATGGGTTTAATAAAAAATGTATATAAATAAAATTATGTTACCCTTCGATCATACACAAGTAATACATGCATATACTATGACTAAACATTCATTCCAATATGCATCCCATGTATGAAAGTAACACAAAGAAACTATTGATGTAGAATCTTTTCCTCATGCACTCACTCATGCTATAATTATGTCTTGTCTGTGAGCTTATAATATGTTATCCCTTTACTAGGATGAAATCCATAATTGAAAGATACCAACATGTTAAGGAGGGCCAACAATTCATGAGTGCAAGCGCTGAGGCTAAGGTATGCTCAATCAATGTTTATCAATAAGCTAGCTAGTCATGTGGTTTATGTTTTCTTCCAAGTTCATCGAGTCTTTTCTTCGTGTCCTTATACTGTAGTTGAAAGTACATAGCTCATCTTCGTGACATGTGGAAAACATGCATGGCATCTCTAATTAATTCACCATATATTTAGCAATATACCTTCTCATAGGATAACAACGGTGAAAGTTAACAGTAAGAATCATGAAGGAATAGTGTATGATGATCACTAATTTGCAAACAACCATTAGGACGGCCATTTCCATATAGCCATATCTAATGTGGGAACCCCTAGCTCTCCCTTGCCCATTTTTCACCGGGGATCTAGGATCACGACCCAAAGTGGATAGACTTTTCTTGTCTAAATGTGAATGAGATATCATTCCCAACATCTTGCACATGGGATTACAATATGTTAGTGACATCTAAGGAACTAGATCTGGTTGTTAGCAATAGTTATGTACATAATATGGAACTATTCTCTTTGCTTTAGCAGTTCCAGTGAATGGGTAATTCACTATTCCACCAAATTAGAATACACCCACTACAATATAGGTTCTCTTTGTTCATTTGTTCTATTTCAATTTCGAGAGCACAAACTATTGCTATATACATGAAAATCCATTAACAGTTCTGGCAAGCGGAGGGAGTGCGTCTGAGGCAACAACTACATAACTTGCAAGAGAATCATAGGTATGCCAAATAAATTATCCCTACAAAAACAATTACACGTAAACTTATATGATTGATATATCAATAGTAATTATGAAAGAAATAGCTACTGATTTTGCATCTGCTAAAGTATTAAATTACGTCCATTCAAAGCCCTAATAGGCGTATTATCCATACTCAGATTACGATGAGTACACACTCGCACTATATTGCTAACAGTTATTCCATGCAGCGTCCGAGCATGTATCGATATATGTGTGTTCCCTTTGGTTGTATTCCCTCAAATATTAAAAAATAAGGCTTAAGGTTATCAATTTCTCATATTTTCAAGATAATATTAATACGGACGAAAACTGGTCATGCATTTCCCTCTACCACTGCCGTAGTTTGATGACTCCTTGTATCCGCATGCATGAAAAATAATATGAATTTTACAATGAAAGGCAATGTATAATATCACATAACTGTATATATTTGCAAAAGCAAAAAATAACTTTTATTTGAGCAACAATGAAATAGTGATAAAAGAAAGGTTCTTCTGATACATAATTTCTTATAACAGAAGTTGCACTGTTAACACCCCTAATGAACAGTAATAGAAAATCAACAAATTATCTAAGTATATTTAGAGAGAAGAGCACTAATACATGTGTGCATTCACTAAACTACTGCAGACAGTTGCTGGGACAACATCTATCTGGCTTAGGTTTGGAAGACTTGAGGGGTTTAGAGAACCAGCTGGAAACAAGCATACATAACATTCGGCTAACAAAGGTAATGCTTAGTGTTCCTAACCACAATGTAGATATCATGCAAAATATGTATATAGACATCATGCATCTGTAGTGCCACTAACCACGTTGTTCTTTCCAGGACCAACTTATGATTGATGAAACTGAAGAGCTAAAGAAGAAGGTAAGTGCTTTTATCATTACGAAGCTATTACCACCATATTATAGGGCGGTACGTTTTATGTCTAAATAGCCTAATGTTTTTGAACTGCAGGCAAGCCTCGTGCACCAGGAAAATATTGAGCTACACAAGAAACTAAACATCATTCGTCAAGAGAACATAGATTTGCAAAACAAGGTGCATGAGTATAAGCAGTGGCGGAGCCAGGAAAAAAGGATGAGGAGGGCCGAGTGTTGCTGAGCCTCGTCAGGGAGGGCCAGCCCACCATAATACACCATTTTCATAGCAAATAATCACTTGTTCAGATGTATATTAGGCTTAAATCAGTTGTATTAGGGGGGCCAGGGCCCCTGCTGGTCCCCCCCTGTCTCCGCCACTGAGTATAAGAGTCCATCGATCCATGGAAAAATAAAATAAAATAAAACAAAGGGAGTTTAAAGGAGCACTCAATCCATACTCCACAAACTTATCTTGCGTACATGTGCATATGTAAGTTGTCATGTTGATTCCATTTTCAGTTAAATGGCCAGGCCGAAGTAAACGGGACAATTACAAGTTCATCTAGTGAGTACTACATTGCTGCTCGAGAGGATCCAGTTCGTCTGGAACTCAGCTATCCAGACCATGCAGAAAGGGATGAGCAACCAGAATCACCAACGCTGGGGTACGATAAAGTTTATTTTTTTTTCTAATTTGCTTTGCCCTTGAAATTATTAAGCCAAAGCAAGCACAGATAAACTGACATTATGAGCAACCTCTCCCTGCAATGCATGCAACAGTCTATGGCTACCAGCTGAAAGATTCAAAAAATGACAGGCTAAAAGTTTCTACTGCTAGGACTGCCAGATGATCGAGGATTGATGCGCCAACTCCGTTCTAAATCAAGTGCAAGTTCATGCATGTTTCCAGTGCTGTAAAAATTGAAAGATTTGGAAGCGTTCATACTCCTCGATGAGGAGCCGCGTTGATTTATATTGCGAGAGACAGAACAGCCCTGTCGTGGCTTACAAGAAGAGGAAACCAAGTCGGGAGAGGAGTTGGCTGTTTACAGGAATCCTAGCAGGCTACGGGAGAGAGAGATAGAATAAGGTTGAGATTACATCAAGGAGATAAACACAAATTCTAACACCCTCCCTTAATCTCAACTATCCTACGTTTAGATTCCTCTTGAACTCTTCAAATGGTTTTGCTGGTAGTGCCTTAGTAAATCCATCCGCCACTTGATCTTTGGAAGGAATGAACCGTATCTCAAGTTTCTTTGCTGCAACCCTTTCACGTACAAAGTGAAAGTCAATCTCTATATGCTTGGTTCTTGCATGAAACACTGGATTTGCTGACAAATATGTTGCTCCCAAATTATCACACCATAAGCATGAGATGCGATTCTGCTTAATTCCCAATTCTTCTAGTAGTGACTCAATCCAAATAATTTCTGCAGTTGCATTAGCCAAAGATTTGTACTCAGCCTCTGTACTTGACCTTGACACAGTGGCCTGTTTCCTGGCACTCCAAGGAATAAGATTATGACCAAAAAATACTGCAAAGCCTCCATTTGATTTTCTATCATCATTGCAACCTGCCCAATCAACATCGGAGAATGCACTCACAAGAGTGGAATTGGAGCGTCTGAAATGCAGTCCTGTTCCCATAGTATGTTTAACATACCTTACAATTCTCTTGACAGCTGTCCAATGTGTAGTAGTAGGTGCATGCAGATATTGACAAACCTTATTAACAGCAAAAGAGATATCTGGACGAGTAAGAGTCAAGTACTGCAATGCTCCAACAGTGCTTCTATACCTTGTGCTATCTCCCTCCTGAAGTGGCTCTCCTTCATATGCTAAAAGTTTCTCCGAGGAGGACAAAGGTGTAGGCGCAGGCTTGCAGTTTTTCATCCCCATGCGAGATAGAAGCCCAGTAACATATTTCTCTTGATTTAGTACTATGCCATATTGAGTCTTCTTAACTTTAATGCCCAGGAAAAAGTGCAAATCACCCAAATCTTTCAAAGCAAATTCTGAGCTCAAATCATGTAGAAGAGCATTAGTAGCACTTTGTGATGAACTTGCAACTATGATATCATCCACATATATGAGCACAAAGATGACTACTTTTCCCTTGTTATAAATGAACAGAGATGTGTCAGCTTTGGAAGCAATAAAACCAAGATACTTCAGCTGTGAGCTCAACCTGGAGTACCATGCTCTAGGTGCTTGTTTCAAACCATAGAGTGCTTTGTCAAGCTTGCAGACATACTGTGGTTCTTATTCTCATATCCTGGTGGCTGCCTCATGAACACCTCCTCTTCCAGAACACCATGTAAAAACGCGTTCTGTACATCTAGCTGTCTTAGACTCCATCCCCTGGATACAGCAATGGCTAACACAAGTCTTATAGTTGCAGCTTTTACAACGAGACTGAAGGTATCCTCATAGTCTAAACCATAACGTTGTTTAAAGCCCTTTGCAACTAGACGTGCCTTATACCTGTCAATGGAGCCATCTGCTTTCTTTTTGATTCTTTACACCCACTTGCAATCAATAATATTTTTACCTCTTTGGTCAGGCCACAAGACGCCAAGTTTTGTTCCTCATAAGTGCAGAATACTCCTCATCCATTGCTGTCTTCCACTTAGGGTCACCAAGTGCATCAGTTAATGTTGTTGGTTCCCCTGAAATACATAGCATGCCATACGGTATAGTACCATCAGTACGTATTTTTGGATTACGTATACCTTTTTGTAATCTGGTCATAACTCGCAAGGGAGCTGCTAAATCTGCTGGTGCAGGAGATCCATCTGACGTGTGCGCAGAAGATCCAGTAGATCTCGGTGTGACCCCCCTGCCACTGGACGCCCGGGAAGCTGCAGGACTCGCGGGCGCAGAGGATCCGCCAGCATGCATGCGCGCGGGGCGCGAGGAGGAAACAACCGCGCGGCTGGTCCCGCTGTCGGGGGACGCGTCGGTGCGGGGTTGGCCCGCCCGGGAATCTAGGCCGCCTGGGACGCGATCCAAAAAGGATGTGCGCGCCCGATCCGAGGCCTGCCAGTGGGCAGGAGTACCAGGCGCCGCCAAATCATCACCGGGATCAACGCCAGGTTCGTCTTCTTCTGGAGCATGAAATAACACATCATCTTGAGCGAAATTTTCATGGTTTTGACCGTTTTGAACGCCGTTTTCTTCAGGAACCTGCACAGGCATAAGAGTAGAGGAACTGGCAGGATTGTCATCATATTGGTCAGTACAATTGTCTCCCCCGTGATCAAAATTTCGAAGATGTGATGGAAGAAGGAGAATTTCCTTTCGAAGAAGAGCACCGGCATTTGGATGAAGAGATGCAAAGGGAAACACGGATTCATCGAAGACAACGTCTCTAGATATATAAACCCTACCAGTGGGAACATCTAGACATTTAACCCCCTTGTGCATAGGGCTATAGCCTAAGAAAACACATTTTTTTGAACGGAAAGCAAGTTTGCGTGTGTTATAGGGTCGAAGATTTGGCCAACATGCGCAACCAAAGATACGGAGATATGTGTAATCAGGTGTGACACCAAGAAGCCGTGTAATGGGTGTTTCAAGTTTGATAACTTTGCTTGGGAGCAAGTTGATAAGATATATAGCAGTTAAAAAAGCTTCATTCCAGAATTTGAGTGGCATGGATGCATTTGCTAGTAATGTGAGTCCTACATCAACAATATGACGGTGCTTTCTTTCAGCCGATCCGTTTTGTTGATGAGCATGAGGACAAGAGACATGATGCGAAATACCAAGTTTTTGAAAAAAGGAATTTAACTTCTCATACTCACCACCCCAGTCAGTCTGCATAGCAATGATCTTAGAGTTTAGTTTGCGTTCAACAAGATTTTGAAAGTTGATGAAAACTTGAAAGACATCAGATCGCTTCTTCAATAAGTAAATCCAAGTAAATTTGCTATAATCATCAATGAAGCTTACATAATAGGAAAATCTACCAACCGAAGTAGGGGCTGGCCCCCATACATCTGAAAAAATAAGTTGCAATGGAGCGGTAGATACACTAGTAGAAATAGGATAAGGTAGCTGATGACTTTTGGCCTGTTGACACGGATCACAAACTGACTCAATACTAGACTCATATGAGAGTTTATTTTTGCTAAGAACATATCTAACAATAACTGAAGATGGATGACCCAAACGACTGTGCCACTTTGCTGAAGACGTCTTAGTGACGACATAAGCTTGTTTATTTGACCATGATGACGATGATGATGATGATATGAGTGGATAGAGACCTCCCACGCACCGTCCTCTAAGAATGATTCTCCTCGTGGCTAGGTCCTTTACCAAGAAAAAATAAGGATAAAACTCTATAAGAATATTGTTGTCAAGAGTGAATCGATGAACGGAAACAAGGTTTTTGGATGTTTCAGGAACATGTAAGATATTTTTCAAGTGCAAAGTTTTTACGGGGTTTTTAACAATTGAACTACCAATATGTAAAATTTCCATACCAGAACCACTCGCCGTGTGAATTTGGTCTCCACCATTGTACCTCTCTCGCATCGTCAATTTGTCAAGTTCCCCAGTGATGTGGTTTGTAGCTCCGCTGTCGGCATACCAATTGGTATCCACACCATAGGAGACAACATGTGCCCCCTTTTCCTCCTGATTATTTTCTTCATAGCGCCACCAACATGTGCGTGCACCCCCTGGATGATGCTTAAAGCAAATCTGACACTCAGGGTAGTCATGTTGTTGTTGCTGATCACGCCCTTGCTGCTGTTGTGGTTGCTGTTGAGGACGTCCTCTGTAGGCACCGCCTCCACCAGCAGGAGGGGGCTGACGGTCGCCACGGCCGCGCCCCCTTCCTCCTCGCCCGCGATAGAATCTTCCACGAGCTTGGCCACGGCCTCTGTAAGCCGCGTTTGTAGATGTATGGAAAGTGCCTGAAGATGAATCGCCCAACATCTCCATCCTCTGATCAAAAGCGGAGATTTGGGTGAAGAGGTCGTCCGCCGTGATCAAGTTCTTGACAGCACCAACCGCCGCAACCATAGGATCATAGTCACGGTCTAGCCCTGCAAGAATATAATCAACCATCTCCGGATCTGACACCGGACGGCCAGCAGCAGCTAGTTCATCTGCAAGGTTTTTCATCTTCGCCATGAAGGCAGAACTTGACATGGAGCCCTTCTTGGTTGTGGTGATCGCAATTCTCAGGTTTGTGATCCTGGATTGCGACTGAGAGGCGAAGAGATTTGTCACCGTCGTCCATAGCTCGAAGGTAGAGTCCTTCCCGACGACCTGTCCAAGAATTTCTGGAGTCATAGAATTGAGTAAGTATGAGAGGACCTGCTGATCTTTGGCAATCCATGGCCCGTACAGCGGGTTCGGCTCCATGGCCGAAGTTTTGTCCGCCTTGGTGATCTCCACCATCTTGGGGGGAGCAACATCGGAGTTGTTCAAAAGCCCCGTCACCTGCGCACCTCGCAGGGCTGGGAGCACTTGCGTTTTCCAGAGGATAAAGTTGCCTCTCGCAAGCTTTTCAGACGGGGGCGTGCCGAGGTTGAGGGCGACACCTGTTGACGACGACATGGGGGCGATGCTGATGTGCTTGGTGTTTGATTTTTTTGTGGCTAAATGTGTAAGGAAGAGGATGCTCTGATTACCATGAAAGATTTGGAAGCGTTCATACTCCTCGATGAGGAGCCGCGTTGATTTATATTGCGAGAGACAGAACAGCCCTGTCGTGGCTTACAAGAAGAGGAAACCAAGTCGGGAGAGGAGTTGGCTGTTTACAGGAATCCTAGCAGGCTACGAGAGAGAGAGATAGAATAAGGTTGAGATTACATCAAGGAGATAAACACAAATTCTAACAAAAATAAACCACAATTGGGAGATTTGCAACTTGCTCCATGTATTTTATTTTTCTTGTTCTTTAAATAAATTATTACTGTTGCTAACAAAGCAACAGGAATTTGCTTTGTTGAATCCCGGATGCATAAACTTGCATTCAAATAAAATAAAGTGTCATAAAAAACATGGTGGTTAGATTTTTCAGTTGCAGGCAACATTCTGCGAGATTTGGAGTACCATTTATTCAAAGGAAGTTCTCCAGGTACCTTCACGTTACCATTTTATTTCAAAGGAAAACCTTTGCACCAACAAGAGGGAGGAAGTCAGCAAATGTTGCCATTTTTGGGTGTCATGAAGAGCTGGTAGTTGAACGGAACGCTTACATAATGTACGCGCATGCAAAGTGAAAGAAGACGATTTGCCCTCTCACATGCATGGTTCTAGCACATGACAGTGCACCCTGTTGAGGTTCCGTGATCGGCTAGATGCTTTGGCAGTTAGGAGGTCACATGCAATGTACATTTGCTTCCGTGCTACGAATATAAGAACAGCTCGAGCGGTTGTTTTCAGATGCCGAGAGAGGATAACAAATCAAAGAGAGGAATCTATCGCCATAGGCAGTTAGGAGGTCACATGCGATGTACATTTGCTTCTGTGCTACGAATATAAGAACAGCTCGAGCGGTTGTTTTCAGATGCCGAGAGAGGATAACAAATCAAAGAGAGGAATCTATCACCATAGGCAGTTAGGAGGTCACATGCGCGTACATTTGCTTCCCTGCTACGAATATAGGAACAGCTCAAGTCGGTTGTTTTCAGATGCCGAGAGAGGATAACAAATCAAAGAGAGGAATCTATCGCCATAGCACATTATTGATCTTAGTGACGCCTTTGCAGTCAATATGGAGGTCAATATGAAATTTTCATGATAAATATGCAATGAAAGAGCAACATACAACCAGTGCCTCACGAGGAAGTAGACTTCTTGTTTTTAGGCAAAGATCATAGAATTCTAGGGTAAATTTGTAATTAACAAAGTATAGATAAACAATAACAGTACAAACAAACGTTAACCAATGCCCTTTTTAGGAAACATCATAAAAGAATATAACTAGAAAACTAGAAGTGGGATACTATAGGAAGTAGATTACTTCCTCCTATCCTAAAAGTTGGCCATTTTTGTTGAACATGTGTGCATGTACGTAGGTCTGGGTTCTGTATGCAGTATCTGTAGTATCTGTCTCTTTCTGTATGTATGTGTATCTTTGGAGACAAGATACCGGTCGCACCCCTTGTACCTATATATATGTGCACTATCAATCATCGATGTACCAAATCATTCTCTACATGATATCAATCGCAAGTCGATCTTCCAGCTTCCGCTAATCCTAGCCACCGCCTCGGGCCGCCGCCGCCGTCGCGACATCCCGCCGCCGCCCCAAGCCATCGCCACCACCCCTCCTCCCCGCGCGCCACCTTCCCACCGCGCGCCTTCCCCTCCACGCCGCGCCGCCTGCCTCCCGCCGCCGCGCCGCCTCTCCTCAGCCGCGCCGCCGCTTCCCTCCCCACGATCTCATCGTCATGTCTTCCAACTCCTCCACCTACTCCAACCCCTTCGCCGTCGACCCTGCCGAGATCCGCGACATCAACGTCCATGCACGCGTCCCCGTGATCCTCGAAGCCTCCAACTTCACGTACTTCGCGTGGAAGACGTACTTCAAGCTGCTCTTCCGCGAGAACAATCTTGTGGATCATGTGGATGGCACCATGGACTCCCGCGCCATGATGGACGACGCCGAGTGGACCGCGATGGACGCCACGATCATCCGGTGGTTCTTCACCACCATCTCCAAGGACTTGTTCCACACGGTCGTGAGCGCCGGCGACGACGCCCGCGCCATGTGGGTCAAGCTGAACAGCCTCTTCACCGACAACAAGCTTCAGCGCAACGTTTTTTTGCAGCAGGAATTTTTGACTGTCACCAGGATGAACAGTCCATTGATGACTACTGCCGCCGCCTGAAGACGTTGGCGGATGAGCTCCGTGACATTGGAGCCATGGTGGATGACGACCTCCTCCTCAGCACCCTCACCGCCGGCCTCAACGAGGACTTCGGCAACGCCGCCTCTAACCTCACCTTGATGCCGGAGCCCTCCTTCCCCAAGTTTGTGGCATACTTGAGGTTGGAGGAGAGCCGGATGAAGGGGGTCAATAAGCGTGTGCAGCACCACGCCCTCGCCGCCGGCACCTCCCGCGGCGCCCCTCCACCGACCGCCCCACCCGCGCCGCGCCAGCAGCCGCCGCCACCAGCGCCTCTGGGGTACTTCCCCCTCCCGCTCGCGCCTCCCGTTGCCCCCCAAAGCAGTAACAGGCGCCGGGGGGGGGGGAGGGGCTCGTCAGCAGCAGTAGGTGGCTCCCCCATGGACGTATGGCACCAACCCGTGGACCGGCGTCGTCCACGCGTACTCCATGCCGGTCCCTCGGGCTCCGGCTCCGAGCATCCTTGGGTCCCGCCCGGCGGGTCACCAGGCCCTCTTCGCCGCGCAGAACGCCGCTCCCTACAGCGGCTATGGTGCCGCCTCTCCCCCCGCCTGCGCTGCCTACGGGTCCGCGCCCGCCTACGGCGCCGCCACCGCTCCGACCTTCGGGGCTGCTCCCGCGTCGGCCTACGGAGGGTTCTACCCTCCTCAGGTGCCGCCGCTGTGGGACCCGGCCTTGCTCGTTGCACTACACTCCGCCTCGGCACCAAGATCCTATGGTGGCGGTGGTGACTGGTACATGGACTCGGGCGCCACTGCTCACATGACTGCTCATCCCGGTAACCTCACATCTGCCACTCCCGTTCATACTCCCACCCGTATCACCATTGGTAACAGTTCCTCCCTACCCATTACTCATGTCGGTCATATGTCTTTTCCTTCTACTTCCACTCATGTGCATACGTCTAATGTTCTTGTGTCTCCTGACTTAGTCACTAATCTTGTTTCCGTTCGTCGCCTTGCTCATGAGAATCCTATAACTGTTGAATTTGACGATATCGGTTTTTCTGTGAAGGACGCCCGCACACAGATGATGCTCCACCGATGTGATAGCCCGGACAAGCTTTATCCAGTGCATTCCACCGGCACCACCACCACCCGTCGCCCCGCCGCCTTCGCCGCCAGTGTCGATCTTTGGCATGCCCATCTTGGTCATCCCAACTCCACCGTTATGCGTCAGATTCTTCAGAGTTTTTCCTTCTCATGTAATAAGGTCGACGATCACACTTGTGAGGCTTGCCGTCTTGGAAAGCACGTTCGTCTTCCCTTTAGCGAGTCTACAAACATTTTCACCTTTCCGTTTTAGTTATTGCATAGTGATATTTGGACGTCCCCGGTTGCTAGCAACACGGGCTATTTATACTATCTGGTGATATTGGATGATTTTACTCATTATGTGTGGACCTTCCCTCTTCGTCGCAAGTCCGACGCTCTTGCCACACTCACCGCCTTTTATTCATATGTCACCACACAATTCGGTCGTCCTATTCTCGCCTTACAAACTGACAACGGCAAGGAGTTTGACAACGTCGCCGTCCGCAATTTACTTGCGTCCCACGGCACCATCTTTCGGCTCACCTGCCCCTACACGTCACAGCAGAATGGTCGCGTCGAGCGCGTCCTTCGCACGCTTAATGACTGTGTCCGCACGTTGCTCTTCCACTCCTACGTACCTGCTCGGTTCTGGCCGGACATGCTCGCGACCGCCAGCCTCCTCATTAACATTCGCCCATGTCGTTTCCGCTGGAACTACAAACCTCACCAGCTCCTCTTCGGTGCGATTCCATCTTATGATGGCCTTCACATTTTCGGGTGTCTCTGTTATCCTAGCACCGCGTCCACCGCTCCTCAAAAACTCGCGCCCCGGTCACTTCCTTGCATCTTCCTTGGCTATCCTCCCAACACCAAAGGTTACTGGTGCTATGATCCAGTCTCCCACCGCGTTTTCACTTCGCGGCATGTGTACTTTGATGAGCTCGTGTTCCCGTTTCAGCAGGTACCATCACCCTCGGAGTCTCCTGCGGCGCGGTTCGTCCCTGCCTCCACCTCTGGCGGACCGCCCAGCCGCGCCCCGGGTTCGGCCCTGCCCGCGCTCCCCGCGCCGGTGGCCCCTGGCGCTGTGGCCCTTGCAGCGGCCCCCGACGCAGCAGCTTCTTCGGCCGCCCCCGCCGCGGCCCCCGACGCCACGGCCCCCGTCGCCGTGGCCCCCTCGGCAGAAATACAGTCTGTCTACGCTTACCTAAGTGGAAATGGACATCATATATGACTTTTTTTTTGCAAACAGCTTAGCTAGCTTATCACAATCAACCACCGTACGTATACATATTATATTCTTGTTATTTCTCGTTAGGACCGTAGCGAAGACTTCCGATTACTTAGCTGTGGATTGCTTAAGCCTTAAGATATCCAACTTGTCATATATTTAAAATTCTGGGGCAGACCAACTTTCCGTATACAATATGAACTCACTTGTCCTGTTATACGACTTGAGCAACGTAGTACTCCGTTCTTTCCGGCTTAGCTGAAATCTGAAATCTCATCAATCAAGACAGATGATAAGTGGAGGGATGTATCTGGTACTTCACAAAACTAGCCAAATCAAACCGATGCATTAATTTGGATTAATTGTAGTGCATGCATGCTTGGTCACTAGATGATTAGGAACATGCATTGGTGGCTTCCTTTTCAAATTCTTGCATGCAAAGATTTAATGTGCCTCGGAATCTCAATAGGAGATGGATATGAGCCTTTAATTCAGAAAAAAACGAAAAAATTAAGATAAGCCGTCTAAACCGGTAAAAGTGAAGTAGTAAGCTTCATCATGTAGTCTCCTAGAGCATCTATAACCAGACCCCTCGAATGTCCAATTAGACTGCCCGAGCGTTGTTCGAATAGAAGAGAGAAGAAAAAAAGCCACTCAATCGGATCCTTCATTTTGTCTTCGTATGACCGGGCTGTGCATAAATACCTATATCTACACCAAATATGGGGAGGATAGGACTATATGAGGATGTTCGAGCAGCCCTTCACGTAGGATGCGGCTCACCCTGGACCACCTTTTCTCTTTCTTTATTCTTTCTTTTTCACTTTCTCTCTTCATCTTTACCTATCACATGCGTTTGACCGGACAATTTCCGAAGTATGTAGGGCATGGTTGCATGCATGTATAAATGAAGGTTCCAAATGGACGCGCCCAGTCATTGTCCGGGCACGACCGCAAACATTTGGGGATTGATATTAACCGATCCTGGTTGTAGATGCTCTTACTCCCTTCGTTTCAGTTTATTAGGCCCGTTCGTATTTTGAATTAAAATTTGATCATAAATTTAACTAATAAAATATAAACTAAATGTCACAAAGATTATACTATGAACATCTTCTTATCTATTTTTCATAGCATATTTTTAAATATATTTTAGTCGTATAGACGATCAAAGTTCGACCAAAAACGCGAGGGAGGTCAATTAACCCGGACTGAAGAAATACTTTCTACTTTACTCAATCTTGATCTGTAGATATACCCTTTTTTTCTGCTGAGAGATATGCAGATATAACCTACAGTTTATGTCTGCGACAGGATCTCAGAAAGTATGTACTACTTTATCTTATCATTTTCTATGCACAACACATGGATTGGACAAATTGCGATGGCAAAGCGTGATGCCATGTGCATACGAGGCGAAAGGTAAATTTGATACGGAGTCACATTATTTTTCAAAAATGACATCCAATGGCATCTTATATAGAGTGAATAGCAAAAAAAAAAAAACACACACACCACATTTGAAGTTTGCATCCGGATTTGCCACCACATTTCTACCGTCGCAAAAATCTAGCGCTTTGCTTGTAAATTTTCTCAATAAACACAAATGACCGTTTTGAAGCCACTAACCCCGATTTCTTAAATGCTTGACCCGCCGGTCAGGTGCCACGTCGGACAATAGAGACGGCGAGTTGGTTGACGACCGCTAGGGTCGGCGCTCGTACATAAACGAGCGCACTCGCCTGACCCCCTCCACTCGCTCACTCTCCCTGCTCTACTCTCTCCCCTCTCTGTCGCCGCCGAGGTCTCCGCCATTGCTAAGGAGGACTATTCCCTCGCCACCTTTTAGTGGTGCCGTCGTGGAAGGATGGAGAGGAGAGCAGCAAGGAGGAGGATCTGGCCGGCATGGACATGGAGCAGCAGTGGGTAAGTGCTCTGCTTTGCACCTAGGGTTAGGGTTCATGTGTTCTTGGTCTTGGATTTGAGACCATCTTTGAGCAGTAGTTCTTTGTTCTGTGGTTAATACTTGTGCTACAATGAAGGAGAAACCTGACACTCCGTAGATGCATCATTTTGTGGTAGAGCTGCAGATCCGAGCATCAAACGTAGGCTGCACTTGGCCTCATGCATGAAATATGTTGCATTTGAAGGAATCAACACTAGGAGGAGATTCTATGGCTATGGGGTTCAAGTTTGTGTTCTCCAACTAGGTTTTTTGTTAGTGGCAGCCAGTGGTTCCTATTTCTATCAGAAAATTCAGTTTATCTCATTGGATTGAACTATTCAAGTATGTTGGAGTGTGGTATTGATTCAATTGTTGTAGTGTATTATAGTTTCGATGGATTAGACATGCTTGTAACAGTGAGTTTGCAATGCTTGTATGCTGTAGTTTCAGTGTATTAGACTTGCTATTTACAGTGGATTAGACATGATAGTTAAGTGTTTATTTGTATGAATTATAGCTCTAGTTTAGGGAAATAGACATGTAACTGCTAATGTGACTGAACCTTTCCTTTAACTGCAAGTCCACTGAATCTCTACTGTAATGGCAAGTGTGACTGAATCTTTACTATAAGTGCAACTATTTGCATGTTTGATTTAGTTATTGTTTCAGTTAGCTTATTAATTTAGTAATACTTGATGCAGGATGGTATTGATTGTGGAGTTGCTGAGTGGGTTGATGCCCCATGGCTTTCTATTCTTCAAAGATTCTTGGTGAAGATATGGGAGATGTTTCATGAGGAGAACTGTGGCAGAGTTATGGACCATGAGAAGCATAAGAAAGAGTTGGACAAGGTGAACAAGCAATTGGATAAACTTGGGGATCAGTACAGCCAGCTGGTGTTGGGGAACGTAGTAATTTAAAAAAAAAATTCCTACGCACACGCAAGATCATGGTGATGCATAGCAACGAGAGGGGAGAGTGCTGTCCACGTACCCTCATAGACCGAAAGCGGAAGCGTTAGCACAACACGTTTGATGTAGTCGTACGTCTTCACGATCTGACCGATCAAGTACCGAACGCACGGCACCTCCGAGTTCAGGACACGTTCAGCCCGATGACGTCCCTCGAACTCCGATCCAGCCGAGTGTTGAGGGAGAGTTTCGCCAGCTGGACGGCGTGGTGACGATGATGATGTTCTACCGATGCAGGGCTTCGCCTAAGTACCGCTACAGTATTATCGAGGTGGACTATGGTGGAGGGGGGCACCACACACGACTAAAAGATCAACAGATCAATTGTTGTATCTCTAGGGTGCCCCTGCCCCCGTATATAAAGGAGCAAGGGGGGGGGGGAGGCGGCCGGCCAGGAGAGGCGCGCCAGGAGGAGTCCTACTCCCACCAGGAGTAGGACTCCCTCCCTTTTCCTTGTTGGATTAGGAGAGGAGAGGGAAGGAGAGAGAGGGGAAAGGAAATGGGGGGCGCGGCCCCTTCCTTGTCCAATTCGGACTTGGGGGGGGGGAGGGGCGCGCGGCTGCCCCTTGGCCGCCTCTCCTCTTCCACCAATTGGGCCCATGAGGCCCAATAACCTCGGGGGGGGGGGGTGGTCTGGTAACTGTTGGGGAACGTTGCAGAAAACAAAAATTTTCCTACGTTTCACCAAGATCAATCTATGGAGTCAACTAGCAACGAGTGATCGGATGCATCTACATACCTTTGTAGATCGCGAGTGGAAGCGTTCAAGAGAACGGGGATGAGGGAGTCGTACTCGACGTGATCCAAATCACCGGAGATCCTAGCGCCGAACGGATGGCACCTCCGCGTTCAACACACATACGGTCAGCGTGACGTCTCCTCCTTCTTGATCCAGCAAGGGGAAATGAGAGGTTGATGAAGATCCAGCAGCACGACGGCGTGGTGGTGGATGCAGCAGTCACCGCAGCAGGGCTTCGCCGTTCTTCTGCGAGAGGGAGAGGTGTAGCAGGGGAGAGGGAGGCGCCAAGACTTCAGGGTGCGGCTGCCCTCCCTCCCCCCCTTTTATATAGGCCCCCCTAGGGGTGCGCCGGCCCTAGGAGATGGGATCTCCTAGGGGGGCGGCGGCCAAGGGGGTGGAGTGCCCCCCCAAGGCAAGTGGAGGCGCCCCCTCCCCTAGGGTTCCCAACCCTAGGCGCATGGGGGGCCCAAGGGGGGGCGCACCAGCCCACTATGGGCTGGTTCCCTCCCCACTTCAGCCCATGGGGCCCTCCGGGATGGGTGGCCCCACCTGGTGGACCCCCGGGACCCTTCCGGTGGTCCCGGTACAATACCGTTGACCCCCGAAACTCTCCCGATGGCCGAAACTGCACTTCCTATATATAATTCTTCACCTCCGGACCATTCCGGAACTCCTCGTGACGTCCGGGATCTCATCCGGGACTCCGAACAACTTTCGTATTACTGCATACTCATATCCATACAACCCTAGCATCACCGAACCTTAAGTGTGTAGACCCTATGGGTACAGGAGACATGTAGACATGACCGAGACGACTCTCCGGTCAATAACCAACAACGGGATCTAGATACCCATGTTGGCTCCCACATGCTCCTCGATGATCTCATCGGATGAACCACGATGTCGAGGATTCAAGCAACCCCGTATACAATTCCCTTTGTCAATCAGTATGTTACTTGCCCGAGATTCGATCGTCGGTATCCCAATACCTCATTCAATCTCATTACCGGCAAGTCACTTTACTCATACCGTAATGCATGATCCCGTGACCAGACACTTGGTCACTTTGAGCTCATTATGATGATGCATTACCGAGTGGGCCCAGAGATACCTCTTCGTCATATGGAGTGACAAATCCCAGTCTTGATCCGTGTCAACCCAACAGATACTTTCGGAGATACCCGTAGTATACCTTTATAGTCACCCAGTTACGTTGTGACGTTTGGTACACCCAAAGCACTCCTACGGTATCCGGGAGTTGCACGATCTCATGGTCTAAGGAAAAGATACTTGACATTGGAAAAACCAACAAACTATACGATCTTGTGCTATGTTTGGGATTGGGTCTGGTCCATCACATCATTCTCCTAATGATGTGATCCCGTTATCAATGACATCCAATGTCCATAGTCAGGAAACCATGACTATCTGTTGATCAACGAGCTAGTCAACTAGAGGCTTACTAGGGACATGTTTGGTGTCTATGTATTCACACATGTATTACGATTTCCGGATAACACAATTATAGCATGAATAAAAGACAATTATCATGAACAAGGAAATATAATAATAATCCTTTTATTATTGCCTCTAGGGCATATTTCCAACAGTCTCCCACTTGCACTAGAGTCAATAATCTAGTTACATTGTGATGAATCGAACACCCATGGAATTCTGGTGTTGATCATGTTTTGCTCTAGGGAGAGGTTTAGTCAACGGATCTGCTACATTCAGGTCCGTATGTACTTTACAAATATCTATGTCTCCATCTTGAACATTTTCACGAATGGAGTTGAAGAGACGCTTGATGTGCCTTGTCTTCTTGTGAAACCTGGGCTCCTTGGCAAGTGCAATAGCTCCAGTGTTGTCACAGAAGAGTTGATCGGCCCCGACGCATTGGGTATGACTCCTAGGTCGGTGATGAACTCCTTCACCCAGCTTCATGTGCTGCCTCCGAGGCTGCCATGTACTCCGCTTCACATGTAGATCCCGCCACGACGCTCTGCTTGCAACTGCACCAGCTTACTGCCCCACCATTCAAAATATACACGTATCCGGTTTGTGACTTAGAGTCATCCAGATCTGTGTCGAAGCTAGCGTCGACGTAACCCTTTACGATGAGCTCTTCGTCACCTCCATAAACGAGAAACATTTCCTTAGTCCTTTTCAGGTACTTCAGGATATTCTTGACCGCTGTCCAGTGTTCCTTGCCGGGATTACTTTGGTACCTTCCTACCAAACTTACGGCAAGGTTTACATCAGGTCTGGTACACAGCATGGCATACATAATAGAACCTATGGCTGAGGCATAGGGGATGACACTCATCTCTTCTATATCTTCTGCCGTGGTCGGACATTGAGCTGAGCTCAATTTCACACCTTGCAACACAGGCAAGAACCCCTTCTTAGACTGATCCATATTGAACTTCTTCAATATCTTATCAAGGTATGTGCTTTGTGAAAGACCTATGAGGCGTCTTGATCTATCTCTATAGATCTTGATGCCTAATATATAAGCAGCTTCTCCAAGGTCCTTCATTGAAAAACTCTTATTCAAGTAGGCCTTAATGCTGTCCAAAAGCTCTATATCATTTCCCATCAAAAGTATGTCATCTACATATAATATGAGAAATGCTACAGAGCTCCCACTCACTTTCTTGTAAACACAGGCTTCTCCATAAGTCTGCATAAACCCAAACGCTTTGATCATCTCATCAAAGCGAATGTTCCAACTCCGAGATGCTTGCACCAGCCCATAAATCGAGCGTTGGAGCTTGCACACCTTGTCAGCATTCTTAGGATCGACAAAACCTTCCGGCTGCATCATATACAATTCTTCCTTAAGAAACCATTAAGGAATGCCGTTTTGACGTCCATTTGCCATATCTCATAATCATAGAATGCGGCAATTGCTAACATGATTCGGACGGACTTCAGCTTCGCTACGGTGAGAAAGTCTCATCGTAGTCAACCCCTTGAACTTGTCGATAACCCTTAGCGACAAGCCGAGCTTTATAGATGGTCACATTACCATCCGCGTCTGTCTTCTTCTTAAAGATCATTTATTTTCTATGGCTCGCCGCATCAGGCAAGTCAGTCAAAGTCCATACTTCGTTTTCATACATGGATCCTATCTCGAATTTCATGGCTTCCAGCCATTTGTCGGAATCCGGGCCCGCCATCGCTTCTTCATAGTTCGAAGGTTCACCGTTGTCTAACAACATGATTTCCAAGACAGGGTTGCCGTACCACTCTGGTGCGGAACGTGTCCTTGTGGACCTTCGAATTTCAGTAGGAGCTTGATCAGAAGTATCTTGATCATCATCATTAACTTCCTCTCTAATTGGTGCAGGCACCTCAGGAACATTTTCTTGAGTTGCGCCATTTTCCGGTTCAAGAGGTAATACTTCATCAAGTTCTACTTTCCTCCCACTTACTTCTTTCGAGAGAAACTCTTTCTCTAGAAAGGATCCATTCTTGGCAAAAAATATCTTGTCTTCGGATCTGAGGCAGAAGGTATACCCAATAGTTTCTTTAGGGTATCCTATGAAGACGCATTTTTCCGATTTGGGTTCAAGCTTTTCAGGTTGAAGTTTCTTGACATAAGCATCGCATCCCCAAACTTTTAGAAACGACAGCTTAGGTTTCTTCCCAAACCATAATTCATACGGTGTCGTCTCAACGGATTTCGACGGAGCCCTATTTAAAGTGAATGCGGCAGTCTCTAAAGCATAGCCCCAAAATGACAGCGGTAGATCGGTAAGAGACATCATAGATCGCACCATATCTAATAGAGTGCGATTACGACGTTCGGACACACCATTACGGTGAGGTGTTCCAGGCGGCGTGAGTTGTGAAACTATTCCACATTTCCTTAAGTGCGTGCCAAATTCGTGAATCAAGTATTCTTCCCCACAATCTGATCGCAAGAACTTGATTTTTCTGTCACGTTGATTCTCAACCTCACTCTAAAATTCCTTGAACTTTTCAAAGGTCTCAGACTTGTGTTTCATTAAGTAGACATACCCATATCTACTCAAGTCATCAGTGAGGGTGAGAACATAACGATAGCCACCGCGAGCCTCAACACTCATTGGACCGCACACATCAGTATGTATGATTTCCAATAAGTTGGTTGCTCGCTCCATTGTTCCTGAGAACGGAGTCTTGGTCATTACCCATGAGGCATGGTTCGCACGTGTCAAATGATTCGTAATCAAGAGACTAAAAGTCCATCTGCATGGAGCTTCTTCATGCGTTTGACACCTATGTGACCAAGGCGGCAGTGCCACAAGTATGTGGGACTATCATTATCAACCTTACATCTTTTGGTACTCACACTATGAATATGTGTAGCATTACGCTCGAGATTCATTAAGAATAAACCATTCACCATCGGAGCATGACCATAAAACATATCTCTCATATAAATAGAACAACCATTATTCTCGGATTTAAATGAGTAGCCATCTCGTAATTAAACGAGATCCCGATACAATGTTCATGCTCAAAGCTGGCACTAAATAACAATTATTGAGGTTTAAAACTAATCCCGTAGGTAAATGTAGAGGTAGCGTGCCGACGGCGATCACATCGACCTTGGAACCATTCCCGACGCGCATCGTCACCTCGTCCTTCGCCAGTCTCCGCTTATTCCGCAGCTCCTGCTTTGAGTTACAAATGTGAGCAACCGCACCGGTATCAAATACCCAGGAGCTACTACGAGTACTGGTAAGGTACACATCAATTACATGTATATCACATATACCTTTCGTATGCCGGCCTTCTTGTCCGCTAAGTATTTGGGGCATTCCGCTTCCAGTGACCACTTCCCTTGCAATAAAAACACTCAGTCTCGGGCTTGGGTCCATTCTTTGGCTTCTTCCGGCAGCTTGCTTACCGGGCGCGGCAACTCCCTTTGCCGTCCTTCTTGAAGTTCTTCTTACCCTTGCCTTTCTTGAACTTAGTGGTTTTATTCACCATCAACACTTGATGTTCCTTTTGACTTCTACCTCTGCTGATTTCAGCATTGCAAATACTTCAGGAATGGTCTTTTCCATCCCCTGCATATTGAAGTTCATCACAAAGCTCTTGTAGCTCGGTGGAAGCGACTGAAGGATTCTGTCAATGACCGCGTCATCCGGGAGATTAACTCCCAGCTGAGTCAAGCGGTTATGTAACCCAGACATATGGAGAAATGTGTCTTCATAGGATACCCAAAGGAGACAGTTGGGTACACCTTCTATCATAGATCCGAAGGCAAGACATTCATTGCTAAGAATGGATCCTTTCTAGAAAAGGAGTTTCTCTCGAAATAAGTGAGTGGGAGGAAAGTAGAACTTGATGAGGTAACTATACCTGCTCCATAATTGGAAAGTAGTTCATCACAGAAATCTGTTCCTATGACTCCTGCACCAATTAGTGAGGAAGATAATGATGATGATCATGTAACTTCGGATCAAGTTACTACCAAACCTCGTAGGTCAACCAGAGTGAGATCCGCACCAGAGTAGTACGGTAATCCTATTCTGGAGGTCATGTTACTTGACCATGACGAACCTACGAACTATGAGGAAGCGATGATGAGCCCAGATTCCGATAAATGGCTTGAGGCCATGAAATCTGAGATAGGATCCATGTATGAGAACAAAGTGTGGACTTTGGTGGACTTGCCCGATGATCGGCAAGCCATTGATAATAAATGGATCTTCAAGAGGAAGACGGACACTGATAGTAGTGTTACTATCTACAAAGCTAGAATTGTCGCAAAAGGTTTTCGAAAAGTTCAAGGTGTTGACTACAATGAGAGTTTCTCACTCGTATTTATGCTTAAGTCTGTCCGAATCATGTCAGCAATTGCCGCATTTTATGAAATCTGGCAAATGGATAAACAAAATTGCATTCCTTAATGGATTTATTAAAGAAGAGTTGTATGTGATGCAACAAGAAGGTTTTGTCAATCCTAAAGGTGGTAACAAAATATGCAAGCTCCAGCGATCCATTTATGGACTGGTGCAAGCATCTCGGAGTTGGAATATACGCTTTGATAAGTTGATCAAAGCATATAGTTTTATACAGACTTACAGTGAAGCCTGTATTTACAAGAATGTGAGTGGGAGCACTACAACATTTTTGATAAGTATATGTGAATGACATATTGTTGATCGGAAATAATGTAGAATTATTCTGCAAAGCATAAAGGAGTGTTTGAAAGGAGTTTTTCAAAGAAAGACCTCGGTGAAGCTGCTTACATATTGAGCATCAAGATCTATAGATATAGATCAAGACGCTTGATAAGTTTTTTCAATAAGTACAAACCTTGACTAGATTTTGAAATAGTTCAAAACGGAGCAGTCAAAGAAAGAGTTCTTGCCTGTGTTACAAGGTGTGAAGTCGAGTAAGACTCAAAGCCTGACCACGGCAGAAGATAGAAAGAGAATGAAAGTCATTCCCTATGCCTCAGTCATAGGTTCTATAAAGTATGCCATGCTGTGTACCAGATCTATTGTATACCATACACTGTGTTAAGAGAGGGAGTACAATAGTGATCTAGGAGTAGATCAATGGACAGCGGTCAAAATTATCCTTACTGGAATAAGGCTATGTTTCTCGATTACAGAGGTGACAAAAGGTTCGTCGTAAAGGGTTACGTCGATGCAAGTTTTGACACTGATCCAGATGACTCTAAGTCTCAATCTGGATACATATTGAAAGTGGGAGCAATTAGCTAGAGTAGCTCCATGCAGAGCATTGTTGACATAGAAATTTGCAAAATACATGCAGATCTGAATGTGGCAGACCCGTTGACTAAACTTCTCTCACAAGCAAAACATGATCACTTTTTGGGTCTTAATCACATAGCGATGTGAACTAGATTATTGAATCTAGTAAACCCTTTGGGTGTTAGTCACATGGAGATGTGAACCAATCACATAAAGATGTGAACTATTGATGTTAAATCACATGGCGATGTGATCTAGATTATTGACTCTAGTGCAAGTGGGAGACTGAAGGAAATATGCCCTAGAGGCCATAATAAAGTTATTATTTATTTCCTTATATCATGATAAATGTTTATTATTCATGCTAGAATTGTATTAACCGGAAACATAATACATGTGTGAATACATAGACAAACAGAGTGTCACTAGTATGCCTCTACTTGACTAGCTCATTAATCAAAGATGGTTATGTTTCCTAACCATAGACAAAGAGTTGTTATTTGATTAATGGAATCACATCATTAGATGAATGATCTGATTGACTTGACCCATTCCGTTAGCTTAGCACTTGATCGTTTAGTTTGTTGCTATTGCTTTCTTCATGACTTATACATGTTCCTATGACTATGAGATTATGCAACTCCCGTTTACCGGAGGAACACTTTGTGTGCTACCAAACGTCACAACGTAACTGGGTGATTATAAAGGTGCTCTACAGGTGTCTCCGAAGGTACTTGTTGGGTTGGCGTATTTTGAGATTAGGATTTGTCACTCCGATTGTCGGAGAGGTATCTCTGGGCCCTCTCGGTAATGCACATCACATAAGCCTTGCAAGCATTGCAACTAATGAGTTAGTTGTGAGATGATGTATTACGGAACGAGTAAAGAGACTTGCCGGTAACGAGATTGAACTAGGTATTGAGATACCGACGATCGAATCTCGGGCAAGTAACATACCGATGACAAAGGGAACAACGTATGTTGTTATGCGGTCTGACCGATAAAGATCTTCGTAGAATATGTAGGAGCCAATATGGGCATCCAGGTCCCGCTATTGGTTATTGACTGGAGACGTGTCTCGGTCATGTCTACATTGTTCTCGGACCGTAGGGTCCGCACGCTTAAGGTTTCGATGACAGTTATATAATGAGTTTATGAGTTTTGATGTACCGAAGGAGTTCGGAGTCCCGGATGAGATCGGTGACATGACGAGGAGTCTCGAAATGGTCGAGACGTAAAGATCGATATATTGGACGACTATATTCGGTTCCGAGTGGTTCGGGTATTTTCGGAGTACCGGAGAGTTACGGGAATTCGCCAGGAGAAGTATTGGGCCTTATTGGGCCATACGGGAAAGAGAGAGGGGCTGCCTAGGGCAGGCCGCGCCCCCCCAAGGCCTAGTCCGAATTGGACTAGGGGGAGGGGCTGCGCCCCCTCCTTCCTTCCCTTCTCCCTTCCCCTTCCTTGTCTCCTACTCCTACTACATGGAAGGACTCCTAGTTGGACTAGGAAAGGGGGAATCCTTCTCCCGGTGGGAGTAGGACTCCCCTAGGGCGCGCCATAGAGAGGGTCGGCCCTCCCCTCCTCCACTCCTTTATATACGGGGGCAAGGGGGCACCCTAGAACACACAAGTTGATCTTCATGATCGTTCCTTAGCCGTGTGCGGTGCCCCCCTCCACCATATTCCACCTCGGTCATATTGTAGCGGTGCTTAGGCGAAGCCCTGCGACGGTAGAACATCAAGATCGTCACCACGCCGCCGTGCTGACGGAACTCCTCCCCGACGCTTTACTGGATCGGAGCCCGGGGATCGTCATCGAGCTGAACGTGTGCCAAGAACTCGGAGGTGACGGAGTAACGGTGCTTGGATCGGTCGGATCGGGAAGACGTACGACTACTTCCTCTACGTTGCGTCAACGCTTCCGCTTCGGTCTACGAGGGTACATAGACAACACTCTCCCCTATCGTTGCTATGCATCACCATGATCTTGCGTGTGCGTAGGAAATTTTTTGAAATTACTACGTTCCCCAACAGTGGCATCCGAGCCTAGGTTTTTATGGTTTGATGTTATATGCACGAGTAGAACACAAGTGAGTTGTGGGCGATATAAGTCATACTGCTTACCAGCATGTCATACTTTGGTTCGACGGTATTGTTGGATGAAGCGGCCCGGACCGACATTACGCGTACGCTTACGCGAGACTGGTTCTACCGACGTGCTTTGCACACAGGTGGCTGGCGGGTGTCAGTTTCTCCAACTTTAGTTGAACCAAGTGTGGCTACGCCCGGTCCTTGCGCAGGTTAAAACAACACCAACTTGACAAACTATTGTTGTGGTTTTGAAGCGTAGGTAAGATTGGTTCTTGCTTAAGCCCGTAGCAGCCACGTAAAACTTGCAACAAACAAAGTAGAGGACGTCTAACTTGCTTTTGCAGGGCATGTTGTGATGTGATATGGTCAAGACGTGATGAGATATAAGTTGTTGTATGAGATGATCATGTTTTGTTGAAGTTATCGGCAACTGGCAAAATCCTTATGGTTGTCTCTCTAGTGCATAAGATGCAAGCACCCAATAATTGCTTTACTTTATCGCTATGCGATAGCAATAGTTGCAAGAGCAATTGTTGGCAAGACGACCATGTGATGACACATTGATATAGATCAAGATGATGGAGATCATGGTGTCATGCCGGTGACGATGGAGATCATGACGATGCTTTGGAGATGGAGATCAAAGGCGCAAGATGATCATGGCCATATCATGTCACATATTTATGATTGCATGTGATGTTTATCTTTTTACATCTTATTTTCCTTAGTTCGACAGTAGCATTATAAGATGATCCCTCACTAAATTATCATAGTAAAAGTGTTCTCCCTGAGTATGCACCGTTGCGAAAGTTCTTCGTGCTGAGACACCACGTGATGATCAGGTGTGATAGGCTCTACGTTCAAATACAACGGGTGCAAAACAGTTGCACACGCGGAATACTCAGGTTAAACTTGACGAGCCTAGCATATAACAGATATGGCCTCGGAACACGGAGAACGAAAGGTCGAGCGTGAATCATATAGTAGATATGATCAACATAGTGATGTTCACCGTTGAAACTACTCCATCTCACGTGATGATCGGACATGGTTTAGTTGATATGGATCACGTGATCACTTAGAGGATTAGAGGGATGTCTATCTAAGTGGGAGTTCTTAAGTAATATGATTAATTGAACTTTAATTTATCATGAGCTTAGTCCTGGTAGTATTAGCATATCTATGTTGTAGATCAATAGCTCGCGTTGTTGCTTTCATATGTTTATTTTGATATGTTCCTAGAGAAAAATTGTGTTGAAAGATGTTAGTAGCAATGATGCAGATTGGATCCGTGATCTGAGGTTTATCCTCATTGCTGCACAGAAGAATTATGTCCTTGATGCACCGCTAGGTGACAGACCTATTGCAGGAGTAGATGCAGACGTTATGAACGTTTGGCTAGCTCAATATGATGACTACTTGATAGTTTACTGCACCATGCTTAACGGCTTAGAATCGGGACTTCAAAGATGTTTTGAACGTCATGGACCATATGAGATGTTCCAGGAGTTGAAGTTAATATTTCAAGCAAATACCCGAGTTGAGAAATATGAAGTCTCCAACAAGTTCTATAGCTAAAAGATGGAGGAGAATAGCTCAAGCAGTGAGCATGTGCTCAAATTGTCTGGGTACTACAATCACTTGAATCAAGTGGGAGTTAATCTTCCAGATAAAATAGTGATTGACAGAATTCTCTAGTCACCATCACCAAGTTAGTAGAACTTCGTGATGAACTATAATATGCAAGGGATGCCGAAAGTAAAGTCCCAAGCTCTTCGCGATACTGAAATTGACGAAGGTAGAAATCAAGAAAGAACATCAAGTGTTGATGGTTGACAAGACCACTAGTTTCAAGAAAAGGGCAAAAGGGAAGAAGGGGAACTTCAAGAAGAACGGCAAGCAAGTTGTTGCTCAAGTGAAGAAGCCCAAGTCTGGTCCTAAGCCTGAGACTAAGTGCTTCTACTGCAAAGGGACTGGTAAGCGGAACTGCCCCAAGTATTTGGCGGATAAGAAGGATGGCAAAGTGAACAAAAGTATATTTGATATACATGTTATTGATGTGTACTTTACTAGTGTTTATAGCAACCCCTCAGTATTTGATACTGGTTCAGTTGCTAAGAGTAGTAACTCGAAACAGGAGTTGCAGAATAAACAGAGACTAGTTAAGGGTGAAGTGACGATGTGTGTTGGAAGTAGTTCCAAGATTGATATGATCATCATCGCACACTCCCCTATACTTTCAGGATTAGTGTTGAACCTAAATAAGTGTTATTTGGTTTTTTTGCGTTGAGCATGAATATGATTTGATCATGTTTATTGCAATACGGTTATTCATTAAAGTCAGAGAATAATTGTTGTTCTGTTTACATGAATAAAACCTTCGATGGTCATACACCCAATGAAACAAGTTCGTTGGATCTCGATCATAGTGATACACATATTCATAATATTGAAACCAAAAAGATGCAAAGTTAATAATGATAGTGCAACTTATTTGTGGCACTGCCGTTTAGGTCATATTGGTGTAAAGCGCATGAAGAAACTCCATGCTGATGGGCTTTTGAAATCACTTGATTATGAATCACTTGATGCTTGCGAACCATGCCTTATGGGCAAGATGACTAAAACGCCGTTCTCCGGAACAATGAAGCAAGCAACAGATTTGTTGGAAATCATACATACTGATGTATGTGGTGCGATGAATATTAAGGCTTGTAGCAGGTATCATTATTTTCTGACCTTCATAGATGATTTGAGCAGATATGGGGATATCTACTTGATGAAACATAAGTCTGAAACATTTGAACAGTTCAAAGAATTTCAGAGTGAAGTGGAAAATCATCGTGACAAGAAGATAAGGTTTCCACGATCTGATCGCGGAGACGAATATTTGAGTTACGAGTTTGGTCTTCAATTAAAACAATGTGGAATAGTTTAACAAATTCATGCCACCTGGAACATCACAGCATAATGGTGTGTCCGAACATCATAACCGTACTTTATTGGATATATTACAATCTATGATGTTTCTTACCGATTTACCACTATCGTTTGGGGTTCATGCATTAGAGACAGCTGCATTCACGTTAAATAGGGCACCATCAAAATCCATTGAGACGACGCCTTATGAACTGTGGTTTGGCAAGAAACCAAAGTTGTCGTTTCTTAAAGTTTGGGGTTGCGATGCTTATATGAAAAAGTTTCATCCTGATAAGCTCAAACCCAATTCGGAGAAATGTGTCTTCATAGGATACCCAAAGGAGACAGTTGGGTACACCTTCTATCACAGATCCGAAGGCAAGACATTTGTTGCTAAGAATGGATCCTTTCTAGAGAAGGAGTTTCTCTCGAAAGAAGTGAGTGGGAGGAAAGTAGAACTTGATGAGGTAACTGTACCTGCTCCATAATTGGAAAGTAGTTCATCACAGAAATCTGTTCCTGTGACTCCTGCACCAATTACTGAGGAAGATAATGATGATGATCATGTAACTTCGGATCAAGTTACTACCAAACCTCGTAGGTCAACCAGAGTGAGATCCGCACCAGAGTAGTACGGTAATCCTATTCTGGAGGTCATGTTACTTGACCATGACGAACCTACGAACTATGAGGAAGCGATGATGAGCCCAGATTCCGATAAATGGCTTGAGGCCATGAAATCTGAGATAGGATCCATGTATGAGAACAAAGTGTGGACTTTGGTGGACTTGCCCGATGATCGGCAAGCCATTGATAATAAATGGATCTTCAAGAGGAAGACGGACACTGATAGTAGTGTTACTATCTACAAAGCTAGAATTTGTCGCAAAAGGTTTTCGAAAAGTTCAAGGTGTTGACTACAATGAGAGTTTCTCACTCGTATTTATGCTTAAGTCTGTCCGAATCATGTAGCAATTGCCGCATTTTATGAAATCTGGCAAATGGATAAACAAAATTGCATTCCTTAATGGATTTATTAAAGAAGAGTTGTATGTGATGCAACAAGAAGGTTTTGTCAATCCTAAAGGTGCTAACAAAATATGCAAGCTCCAGCGATCCATTATGGACTGGTGCAAGCATCTCGGAGTTGGAATATACACTTTGATAAGTTGATCAAAGCATATAGTTTTATACAGACTTCCGTGAAGCCTGTATTTACAAGAAAGTGAGTGGGAGCACTAGAACATTTCTGATAAGTATATGTGTATGACATATTGTTGATCAGAGATAATGTAGAATTATTCTGCAAAGCATAAAGGAATGTTTGAAAGGAGTTTTTTCAAAGAAAGACCTCGGTGAAGCTGCTTATATATTGAGCATCAAGATCTATAGAGATAGATCAAGATGCTTGATAAGTTTTTCAATGAGTACATACCTTGACAAGATTTTGAATTAGTTCAAAATGGAACAGTCAAAGAAGGAGTTCTTGCCTGTGTTACAAGGTGTGAAGTTGAGTAAGACTCAAAACCTGACCACGGCAGAAGATAGAGAGAGAATGAAAGTCATTCCCTATGCCTCAGCCATAGGTTCTATAAAGTATGCCAGCTGTGTACCAGATCTATTGTATACCATACACTGTGTTAAGAGAGGGAGTACAATAGTGATCTAGGAGTAGATCAATGGACAGCGGTCAAAATTATCCTTACTGGAATAAGGCTATGTTTCTCGATTACAGAGGTGACAAAAGGTTCGTCGTAAAGGGTTACGTCGATGCAAGTTTTGACACTGATCCAGATGACTCTAAGTCTCAATCTGGATACATATTGAAAGTGGGAGCAATTAGCTAGAGTAGCTCCATGCAGAGCATTGTTGACATAGAAATTTGCAAAATACATGCAGATCTGAATGTGGCAGACCCGTTGACTAAACTTCTCTCACAAGCAAAACATGATCACTTTTTGGGTCTTAATCACATAGGGATGTGAACTAGATTATTGAATCTAGTAAACCCTTTGGGTGTTAGTCACATGGAGAATGTGAACCAATCACATAAAGATGTGAACTATTGATGTTAAATCACATGGCGATGTGATCTAGATTATTGACTCTAGTGCAAGTGGGAGACTGAAGGAAATATGCCCTAGAGGCCATAATAAAGTTATTATTTATTTCCTTATATCATGATAAATGTTTATTATTCATGCTAGAATTGTATTAACCGGAAACATAATACTTGTGTGAATACATAGACAAACAGAGTGTCACTAGTATGCCTCTACTTGACTAGCTCGTTAATCGAAGATGGTTATGTTTCCTAGCCATAGACATGAGTTGTCATTTGATTAACGGGATCACATCATTAGGATAATGATGTGATTGACTTGACCCATTCTGTTAGCTTAGCACTTGATCGTTTAGTTTGTTGCTATTGCTTTCTTCATGACTTATACATGTTCCTATGACTATGAGATTATGCAACTCCCGTTTACCGGAGGAACACTTTGTGTGCTACCAAACGTCACAATGTAACTGGGTGATTATAAAGGTGCTCTACAGGTGTCTCCGAAGGTACTTGTTGGGTTGGCGTATTTTGAGATTAGGATTTGTCACTCCGATTGTCGGAGAGGTATCTCTGGGCCCTCTCGGTAATGCACATCACATAAGCCTTGCAAGCATTGCAACTAATGAGTTAGTTGTGAGATGATGTATTACAAAACGAGTAAAGAGACTTGTCGGTAACGAGATTGAACTAGGTATTGAGATACCGACGATCGAATCTCGGGCAAGTAACATACCGATGACAAAGGGAACAACGTATGTTGTTATGCGGTCTGACCGATAAAGATCTTTGTAGAATATGTAGGAGCCAATATGGGCACCCAGGTCCCGCTATTGGTTATTGACTGGAGACGTGTCTCGGTCATGTCTACATTGTTCTCGAACCGTAGGGCCCGCACGCTTAAGGTTTCGATGACAGTTATATAATGAGTTTATGAGTTTTGATGTACCGAAGGAGTTCGGAGTCCCGGATGAGATCGGGGACATGACGCGGAGTCTCGAAATGGTCGAGACGTAAAGATCGATATATTGGACGACTATATTCGGTTCCGAGTGGTTCGGGTATTTTCGGAGTACCGGAGAGTCACAGGAATTCGCCAGGAGAAGTATTGGGTCTTATTGGGCCATATGGGAAAGAGAGAGGGGCTGCCTAGGGCAGGCCGCGTGCCCCCCAAGGCCTAGTCCGAATTGGACTAGGGGGAGGGGCTGCGCCCCCTCCTTCCTTCCCTTCTCCCTTCCCCTTCCTTGTCTCCTACTCCTACTACATGGAAGGACTCCTAGTTGGACTAGGAAAGGGGGAATCCTACTCCCGGTGGGAGTAGGACTCCCCTAGGGCGCGCCATAGAGAGGGCCGGCCCTCCCCTCCTCCACTCCTTTATATACGGGGGCAAGGGGGCACCCTAGAACACACAAGTTGATCTTCGTGATCGTTCCTTAGCCGTGTGCGGTGCCCCCCTCCACCATATTCCACCTCGGTCATATTGTAGCGGTGCTTAGGCGAAGCCCTGCGACGGTAGAACATCAAGATCGTCACCACGCCGTCGTGCTGAAGGAACTCCTCCCCGACGCTTTGCTGGATCGGAGCCCGGGGATCGTCATCGAGCTGAACGTGTGCCAAGAACTCGGAGGTGCCGGAGTAACGGTGCTTGGATCGGTCGGATCGGGAAGACGTACGACTACTTCCTCTACGTTGCGTCAACGCTTCTGCTTCGGTCTACGAGGGTACGTAGACAACACTCTCCCCTATCGTTGCTATGCATCACCATGATCTTGCGTGTGCGTAGGAATTTTTTTGAAATTACTACGTTCCCCAACAACATCGTGAGTATGTGCTTACTGACAGAACTGTTTTCCTCCATCTTGCAACTGAAGAACTTGTCGGAGACTTCATATCTCTCGACCCGGGCATGAGCTTGAAAAACCATTTTCAGCTCTTTGAACATCTCATATGCTCCGTGTCTCTCAAAACGCTTTTGGAGCCCCGGCTCTAAGCTGTAAAGCATGACGCACTGAACGAGGGAGTAATCATCGGTACGTGTCTGCCAAGCGTTCATAACGTCTTGTTCTGCAGGGAGAGCAGGTGCTTCACCTAGCGGTGCTTGTAGGACATAATCTTTCTTGGCAGCTATGAGGATGATCCTCAGGTTCCGGACCCAGTCCGTATAGTTGCTGCCATCGTCTTTCAGCTTGGTTTTCTCTAGGAACGCGTTGAAGTTGAGGACAACATTGGCCATTTGATCTACAATACATGTTGTAAAGATTTCAGACTAAGTTCATGATAATTAAGTTCATCTAATCAAATTATTCAATGAATTCCCACTTAGATAGACATCCCTCCAGTCATCTAAGTATAACATGATTTGAGTTAACTAGGCCGTGTCCGATCATCACGTGAGACGGACTAGTCAACATCGGTGAACATCTTCATGTTGATCGTATCTTCTATACGACTCATGCTCGACCTTTCGGTCTTCTGTGTTCCGAGGCCATGTCTGTACATGATAGGCTCGTCAAGTCAACCTAAGTGTTTGCATGTGTAAATCTGTCTTACACCCGTTGTATGTGAACGTTGGAATCTATCACACCCGATCATCACGTGTTGCTTCGAAACAACGAACTGTCGCAACGGTGCACAGTTAGGGGAAACACTTTCTTAAAATTATTATGAGGGATCATATTATTTACTACCGTCATTCTAAGTAAACAAGATGCAAAAACATGATAAACATCTCATGCAATCAAATAATAGTGACATGATATGGCCAATATCATATAGCTCCTGTGATCTCCATCTTGGGGCTCCATGATCATCTTGTCACCGGCATGACACCATGATCTCCATCATCATGATCTCCATCATCGTGTCTCCATGAAGTTGCTCGCCAACTATTACTTCTACTACTATGGCTAACACGTTTAGCAATAAAGTAAAGTAATTTACATGGCGTTTCTCAATGACATGCAGGTCATACAAAAAATAAAGACAACTCCTATGGCTCCTGCCGGTTGTCATACTCATCGACATGCAAGTCGTGATTCCTATTACAAGAACATGATCTCATACATCACATATATCATTCGTCATTCATCACAACTTTGGCCATATCACATCATAAAACACTTGCTGCAAAAACAAGTTAGACGTCCTCTAATTGTTGTTGCAAGTTTTACGTGGCTGCAAGAGGGTTCTAGCAAGAACGTTTTCTTACCTACGTTAAAGCCACAACGTGATTTGTCAACTTCTATTTACCCTTCATAAGGACCCTTTTCATCAAATCCGCTCCAACTAAAGTGGGAGAGACAGACACCCGCCATCCACCTTATGCAACTAGTGCATGTCAGTCGGTGGAACCGGTCTCACGTAAGCGTACGTGTAAGGTTGGTCCGGGCTGCTTCATCCCACAATACCGCTGAAGCAAAATAAGACTAGTAGCGGCAAGAAAGTTGACAACATCTACGCCCACAAGAAATTGTGTTCTACTCGTGCAAAGAGAACTACGCATAGACCTAGCTCATGATGCCACTGTTGGGGAACGTTGCAGAAAACAAAAATTTTCCTACGTTTCACCAAGATCAATCTATGGAGTCAACTAGCAATGAGTGATCGGATGCATCTACATACCTTTGTAGATCGCGAGCGGAAGCGTTCAAGAGAACGGGGATGAGGGAGTCGTACTCGACGTGATCCAAATCACCGGAGATCCTAGCGCCGAACGGATGGCACCTCCGCGTTCAACACACGTAAGGTCAGCGTGACGTCTCCTCCTTCTTGATCCAGCAAGGGAAAATGAGAGGTTGATGAAGATCCAACAGCACGACGGCGTGGTGGTGGATGCAGCAGTCACCGCAGCAGGGCTTCACCGTTCTTCTGCGAGAGGGAGAGGTGTAGCAGGGGAGAGGGAGGCGCCAAGACTTCAGGGTGCGGCTGCCCTCCCTCCCCCCCTTTTATATAGGCCCCCCCCTAGGGGTGCGCCGGCCCTAGGAGATGGGATCTCCTAGGGGGGCGGCGGCCAAGGGGGTGGAGTGCCCCCCAAGGCAAGTGGAGGCGCCCCCTTCCCTAGGGTTCCCAACCCTAGGCGCATGGGGGGCCCAAGGGGGGGCGCACCAGCCCACTATGGGCTGGTTCCCACCCCACTTCAGCCCATGGGGCCCTCCGGGATGGGTGGCCCCACCCGGTGGACCTCCGGGACCCTTCCGATGGTCCCGGTACAATACCGTTGACCCCCGAAACTCTCCCGATGGCCGAAACTGCACTTCCTATATATAATTCTTCACCTCCGGACCATTCCGGAACTCCTCGTGACGTCCGGGATCTCATCCGGGACTCCGAACAACTTTCGTATTACTGCATACTCATATCCATACAACCCTAGCGTCACCGAACCTTAAGTGTGTAGACCCTACGGGTTTGGGAGACATGTAGACATGACCGAGATGACTCTCCGGTCAATAACCAAAAGCGGGATATGGATACCCATGTTGGCTCCCACATGCTCCTCGATGATCTCATCGGATGAACCACGATGTCGAGGATTCAAGCAACCCCGTATACAATTCCCTTTGTCAATCGGTATGTTACTTGCCCGAGATTCGATCGTCGGTATCCCAATACCTCGTTCAATCTCGTTACCGGCAAGTCACTTTACTCGTACCGTAATGCATGATCCCGTGACCAGACACTTGGTCACTTTGAGCTCATTATGATGATGCATTACCGAGTGGGCCCAGAGATACCTCTCCGTCATATGGAGTGACAAATCCCAGTCTTGATCCGTGTCAACCCAACAGATACTTTCGGAGATACCCATAGTATACCTTTATAGTTACCCAGTTACGTTGTGACGTTTGGTACACCCAAAGAACTCCTACGGTATCCGGGAGTTGCACGATCTCATGGTCTAAGGAAAAGATACTTGACATTGGAAAAACCAACAAACTATACGATCTTGTGCTATGTTTGGGATTGGGTCTTGTCCATCACATCATTCTCCTAATGATGTGATCCCGTTATCAATGACATCCAATGTCCATAGTCAGGAAACCATGACTATCTGTTGATCAACGAGCTAGTCAACTAGAGGCTTACTAGGGACATGTTTGGTGTCTATGTATTCACACATGTATTATGATTTCCGGATAACACAATTATAGCATGAATAAAAGACAATTTATCATGAACAAGGAAATATAATAATAATCCTTTTATTATTGCCTCTAGGGCATATTTCCAACAGTAACCCCCCAGTACTCCGGTATATATCCGATAACCCCCGGAACCATTCCGGTGTCCAAATATAGTCGTCCAATATATCAATCTTCATGTCTTGACCATTTTGAGACTCCTCGTTATGTCCATGATCACATCCGGGACTCCGAACAACCTTCGGTACATCAAAACATAAAAACTCATAATGTAAATGTCATCGAAACTTTAAGCGTGCGGACCCTACAGGTTCGAGAACTATGTAGACATGACCGAGACACATCTCCGGTCAATAACCAATAGCGAAACCTGGATGCTCATATTGGTTCCCACATATTCTACGAAGATCTTTATCGGTCAAACCGCATAACAACATACGCTGTTCCCTTTGTCATCGGTATGTTACTTGGCCGAGATCGGATCGTCGGTATCTCAATACCTAGTTTAATCTCGTTACCGGCAAGTCTTGATGATCCACAAGTATAGGGGATCTATCGTATTCCTTTCGATAAGTAAGAGTATCGAACCCAACGAGGAGCAGAAGGAAATGATAAACGGTTTTCAGCAAGGTATTCTCTGCAAGTACTGAAATAAATGGTAACAGGTAGTTTTGTGAGGAGATAATTTGTAACGAGCAACAAGTAACAAAAGTAAATAAAGTGCAGCAAGGTGGCCCAATCCTTTTTGTAGCAAAGGGCAAGCCTGGACAAACTCTTATATAAGGAAAAACGCTCCCGAGGACACATGGGAATATCATCAAGCTAGTTTTCATCACGTTCATATGATTCGCGTTTGGTACTTTGATAATTTGACATGTGGGTGGACCGGTGCTTGGGTGCTATTCTTACTTGAACAAGCATCCCACTTATGATTAACCTCTATTGCAAGCATCCGCAACTACAACAAAAGTATTAAGGTAAACCTAACCATAGCATGAAACATATGGATCCAAATCAGCCCCTTACGAAGCAACACATAAACTAGGGTTTAAGCTTCTGTCACTCTAGCAACCCATCATCTACTTATTACTTCCCAATGCCTTCCTCTAGGCCTAAATAATGGTGAAGTGTTATGTAGTCGACATTCACATAACACCACTAGAGGCTAGACAAAATACATCTCATCAAAATATCGAACGAATACCAAATTCACATGACTACTAATAGCAAGACTTCTCCCTTGTCCTCAGGAACAAACGTAACTACTCACAAAGCATATTCATGTTCATAATCAGAGGGGTATTAATATGCATAAAGGATCTGAACATATGATCTTCCACCAATTAAACCAACTAGCATCAACTACAAGGAGTAATTAACACTACTAGAAACCTACTAGCACCAATCCCGGACTTGGAGACAAGAATTGGATACAAGAGATGAGATGGTGCTGATGAAGATGTTGATGGATATTGCCCTCTCCCGATGAGAGGAGCGTTGGTGATGACGATGGCGATGATTTCCCCCTCCGGGAGGGAAGTTTCCCCGGCAGAACAGCTCTGCCAGAGCTCTAGATTGGATCCGCCAAGGTTCCGCCTCGTGGCGGCGGAGTTTCCTCCCGAAAGGTTGCTTCCTATTTTTTTCTCGACGAAAGACTTCATATAGGAGAAGATGCTCATCGGAGAGCCACCAGGGGGCCCACGAGGTAGGGGGCGCGCCCTAGGGGGAGGGGCGCCCCCACCCTCGTGAGAAGGGTGTGGGCCCCCTGGTCTTCATCTTTGGCGAGGATTTTTCATTAGTTATTATAAGGTGTTCCGTGGAGTTTTAGGACTTTTGGAGTTGTGCAGAATAGGTCTCTAATATTTGCTCCTTTTCCAGCCCAGAATTCCAGCTGCCGGCATTCTCCCTCCTTATGTAAACCTTGTAAAATAAGAGAGAATAGCCATAAGTATTGTGACATAATGTGAAATACAACCCATAATGCAATAAATATCGATATAAAAGCATGATGCAAAATGGACGTATCAACTCCCCCAAGCTTAGACCTCGCTTGTCCTCAAGCGAAAAGCCGAAATCGAAAAATATGTCCCCATGTTTAGAGATGAAAGTGTCGATAAAAATAAAATACGGACATGAGGCCATCACGATCATTCTTAGAGCAGCAACTTATATAATTCTTGTCATATGATATCTTATGCTAGAGTAATAATTCAATCACAATATCAAGCATGAATCGTAAACTTCATTGAAAACTAACAAACTATAATCTCAGTCATTGAAGCAATTACAATTTATCATAACATAGGAAAGAGTCAATGTATAAGAGCTTTTCAGCAAGTCCACATACTCAACTATCATACAATCTTTCACAATTGCTGACACTCACGCAATACTTATGGGTATTGAGTTTTAATCGGACACAGAGAAAGATAGGGGCTTATACTTTTGCCTCCCAATGTTTTAGCTCAAGGGTAATGTCAACAGTAATAGTTCATGAAAACTCACATCCAATTAGCCATATATACCAGGATCTTTCCAACATACTGTGCTTGCCAAAGGATAAAGTGTAAAAAGGAAGGGTGAAAATCACCATGACTCTTATGCAAGGTAGGAGATAAAAGTAAAAGATAGGCCCTTCGCAGAGGGAAGCAGAGGTTGTCATGCGCTTTTATGGTTGGATGCACAAAATCTTAATGCGAAAGAACATCACTTTATATTGCCCCTTGTGATATGAACCTTTATTATGCAGTCCGTCGCTTTTATTACTTCCACATCACAAGATCGTATAAAGCTTATTTCTCCCACACCAATCAATCATACATATTTAGAGAGCAATTTTTATTGCTTTGCACCGATGACAACTTACTTGAAGGATCTTACTCAATCCATAGGTAGGTATGGTGGACTCTCATGGCAAAACTGGTTTAAGTGTATTTGGAAGCACAAGTACTATCTCTACTTGGTGCAATGAATTTGGCTAGCATGAGGGGGAAAGGCAAGCTCAACATGTTGGAGGATCCAAGACAATATAATTTATCTCAGATGTAAGAAAACATAACCCATTACGTTGTCTTCCTTGTCCAATGTCAACTCTTTAGCATGTCATATTTTAATTAGTGCTCACAATCATAAAAGATGTCCAAGATAGTATATCTATATGTGAAGACCTCTCTTTATTTATTACTTCCTATTAATTGCAACGATGACCAAAACTATGCTTGTCAACTCTCAACAACTTTTATTCATCGTACTTTTTCTATGTGAGCTCATTACTCTCCATGAGATCCATATGATCTCTTTGTTTCTTTTTATTTCTTTCTCTTTTCTTTTATTTACTTAGGATCATGGAAAAATAATCAAGCCCTTGACTCAACACTAATCTTTATTATATAGCTCACGGACTCGATTACATAGAAGGATAATAAAGCAAAACTCACAACTGGATCACACTAAGAACTTTTATTCTACTAGATCAAGATACTACTAATAAGATCAAACTAAGGAAAGCGGTAAAGATAAAAGTGATGGTGATACGATACCGGGGCACTCCCCCAAGCTTGGCAGTTGCCAAGTGGAGTGCCCATACCCAGATACTCAATTCTTCTTTGTTGGAGGAGACGGTGGAGGTGTTGTTGATGATGCGGGCTTGTCATCCATCTTCCAAGGCATAGGTTCACCATTATAGAAAGATGATCGAGTCTCCGGAATCCTCGAATCTGCAGCCAAACTCATTCTTTTGAATCTATATTCATACTCACAGTTTTGGTTTTGCAGGTCATAGATTTGGGCTTGGAGGTTCTCGATCGTCTCATGTAGCTTGAAGATGGCCTCCTCGGTGTTCTTGGCATCCGGCTTGTAGTTGTTAGTGAACTCTGCGAGCATCATGTGGCTAGCGTTGATTCCACGCTCCACCATCCCCTGGCACTTGAAAACTTGTTGCTCCATTGCTTCGAGCCTCGTCTCCACGCTTCCGATTCCCTTTGGTCCCTCAGCATCGCGGATGTGCAGCAACCCATCACGCATCTCAATGGTTTGAGGGCGTCGCAGCACCTCCGCGAGGTAAGGGTTGATGACCTTCTCGAAGAACTTATCCTTAGAAACACTTGGGGACATCATGATAATCTAGATCTGTCAGAAAAATAGCTCGAAACAAAAAAAAGGATATTTTTGCATGATACGGGAGTCAAAACCCCCGGGAGATTATATAGTGAATTTTTACCAACCAAAATACGTATCATGCAAGAAAACGGAGTCCGGAAGGCACACGAGGTGCTCACGAGGTAGGGGGGTGCGCCCAGGGGGTAGGGCGCGCCCTCCACCCTCGTGAGGCCCTCGTGTCCTTCCCAGACTGCTACTTAATTTTCTATTTTTCTAAATATTCCAAAACCGAGAAATATTGCCTTAAAAATTTTTTTGGAGTCGGTTTACTTAACGTCCCACATACCTATTCCTTTTCGGAGTCTGAAACGTTCTGGAAAGTGTCCCTTATGTATTCCTCCGGGGTTACGGTTTCAATAATATTGGTTTCAACATTTATGGGATTACCTGAGATATAATGTTTGATTCTTTGACTATTTACCACCTTCGGATTTGTGCCTTCAAAGTTATTGATTTTTATGGCACCGGAACGATAGACCTCCTCGATAACATAGGGGCCTTCCCATTTAGAGAGAAGTTTCCCTACAAAAAATCTTAAACGAGAGTTGTATAGCAATACATAATCACCTACATTAAACTCATGCTTTTGTATCCTTTTGTCATGCCATCTTTTAACTTTTTCTTTAAACAACTTGGCATTTTCATAAGCTTGGGTTCTCCATTCATCAAGTGAGCTAATATCAAATAACCTCTTTTCACCGGCAAGTTTGAAATCATAGTTGAGCTCTTTAATAGCCATGCCTTATGTTCTAGTTCGAGAGGTAAGTGACATGCTTTTCCATAGACCATTTTATACGGAGACATACCCATAGGATTTTTATATGCAGTTCTATAGGCCCATAATGCATCATTAAGTTTCTTGGACCAATTCTTTCTAGACCTATTGACAGTCTTTTGCAAAATTAATTTGAGTTCTCTATTACTCAATTCTACTTGACCACTAGACTGTGGGTGATATGGAGATGCAATTCTGTGATTGACGTCATATTTAGCAAGCATTTTACGGAAAGCACCATGAATAAAATGTGAACCACAATCAGTCATTAAATATCTAGGGACTCCAAACCTAGGGAAAATAACTTCTTTAAGCATTTTAATAGAAGTGTTATGATCAGCACTACTAGTTGGAATAGCTTCTACCCACTTAGTAACGTAATCAACAACAACTAAAATATGTGTATATCCATTAGATGCAGGAAAAGGTCCCATATAATCAAAGCCCCAAACATCAAATGGTTCAATAACAAGTGAATAATTCATAGGCATTTCTTGACGTCTACTAATATTACCAATTCTTTGACATTCATCACAAGATAGGACAAACTTACGGGCATCATTGAAGAGAGTAGGCCAATAAAAACCGGATTGCAATACCTTATGTGCAGTTCTATCTCCCGCGTGGTGTCCTCCATAAGTTTTAGAGTGACACTTGCATAGGATCTGTTCCTGTTCATGCTCACGTACACAACGTCTAATGACACCATCTACTCCTTCTTTATAAAGATGTGGGTCATCCCAAAAGTAATGTCTCAAATCATAGAAGAACTTTTTCTTTTATTGGTATGTGAAGCTAGGTGGTATAAATTTAGCAACTATGTAATTAGCATAATCAGCATACCAAGGGGTACTACGAGAAGTACTTATGACATTTAATTGTTCATCAGGAAAGCTATCATCAATAGGTAGTGGGTCATCAAGAACATTCTCTAACCTAGATAAGTTGTCTGCAACGGGGTTCTCAGCTCCTTTTCTATCAACAATATGCAAATCAAATTCTTGTAGCAAGAGAACCCATCTAATAAGTCTAGGTTTAGCATCTTTCTTCTCCATAAGATATTTAATAGCAGCATGATCAGTGTGGATAGTTACTTTAGAATCGACAATATAAGGTCTAAACTTATCACAAGCAAATACAACTGGTAAAAGTTCTTTTTCAGTAGTAGCATAATTTCTTTGAGCATTGTCTAGAGTCTTACTAGCATAATGGATAACATTTAATTTCTTATCAACTCTTTGCCCTAGAACAGCACCTACAACATAATCACTAGCATCACACATAATTTCAAAGTGTAAATTCCAATCAGGTGGCTGAACAATAGGTGCAGAGACTAATGCTTTCTTAAGTCTTTCAAATGCTTCTACACAATCATCATCAAAGACAAATGGTATATCTTTTTGTAATAAATTAGTCAGAGGCCGAGAAATTTTTGAGAAGTCCTTAATGAACCTCCTATAAAATCCGGCGTGACCAAGGAAACTTCTTATACCTTTGATGTCCTTGGGACATGGCATCTTTTCAATAGCATCAACCTTGGCTTTATCAACTTCAATACCTCTTTCAGAAACTTTGTGCCCCAAGACAATACCTTCATTAACCATAAAGTGGCACTTTTCCCAATTCAGGACAAGATTAGTTTCTTCACATCTATGCAAAAATCGATCAAGATTGCTCAAGCAATCATCAAAAGTAGATCCATAGACGGAAAAGTCGTCCATGAAAACCTCACAAATCTTTTCACAAAAGTTAGAGAATATAGCCATCATGCATCTTTGAAAGGTAGCAGGTGCATTACATAAACCAAAAGGCATATGTCTATAAGCAAAAGTACCAAAAGGGCATGTAAAAGTAGTCTTTGATTGATCTTTAGCCGACACAGGTATTTGAGAGAAACCAGAATAACCATCTAGAAAGCAATAATGTGTATGTTTGCATAATCTTTCTAGCATTTGATCAATAAAAGGTAAGGGGTAATGATCTTTCTTAGTAGCCTTGTTTAATTTGCGGAAATCAATTACCATCCTATAGCCTGTAATAATTCTTTGTGGAATCAATTCATCTTTATCATTAGGAACAACAGTAATACCTCCCTTCTTAGGGACACAATGAACAGGACTTACCCACTGACTATCAGCAACGGGATAAATTATACCTGCATCCAGCAGCTTTAGTATTTCTTTTCTTACCACTTCTTTCATTTTAGGATTCAGACGTCGTTGAGGATCACGAACTGGTTTGGCATCTGCTTCCAAATTTATTTTATATTGACATAGAGTGGGAATAATTCCCTTAAGATCATCAAGAGTATATCCAATAGCAGCACGGTGCTTCTTCAGAGTTTTCAATAATCTTTCTTCTTCATGCTCTGAAAGGTTAGCACTAATAAAAATAGGATGTATCTTCTTTTCATCAAGATAAGCATATTTAAGATTATCAGGCAACAGTTTAAGCTCAAACATGGGATCACCCTTAGGTGGAGGAGGATCCCCTAGTATTTCAACAGGTAAATTGTGTTTCAGCATAGGTTCCTGTTTAAAGAATACTTCATCTATTTCCCTTCTTTCATTCATAAACATATCATTCTCATGGTCTAGCAAATATTGTTCTAAAGGATCCCTAGGAGGTACGGCAATAGAAGCAAGACCAATAATTTCATCCTTACTAGGCAATTCTTCTTCATGGTGTTGTTTACTAAATTTAGAGAAATTAAATTCATGAGTCATATCATCCAAGCCGACAGTAACAACATCCCTTGTGCAATCTATGGTAGCATTAACAGTATTTAAGAAGGGTCTACCAAATATAATGGGACAAAAGCTATCTTGTGGGGAACCAAGAATAAGAAAATCAGCAGGATATTTAGTTTTCCCACACAAGACTTCAACATATCTAACAATTCCCATCGGTGAAATAGTATCTCTATTAGCAAGTTTAATTGTGACATCAATATCTTCTAACTCAATAGGTGCAATATCATGCATAATTTTGTTGTATAAGTCAATAGGTATTGCACTAGCACTAGCACCCATATCACATAAGCCATGATAACACTGATCTCCTATTTTAACAGAAATAACAGGCATGCCTACCACAGGTCTAGGTTTATCTGTATCACGAGGTTTAGCAATTCTAGCAGTTTCATTACAGAAGTAAATAACATGCCCATCTATATTATCAGACAAGAGATCTTTAACAATAGAAATATTAGGTTCAACTTTAACTTGCTCAGGAGGTGTATATGTTTTAATATTGCTTTTACGAACCACAGTTGAAGCTTTAGCATGATCCTTTATTCTAACAGGGAAAGGTGGTTTCTCAACATAAGAAGTAGGAACAATAGGATCATTATAAGTGATAGTCTTTTCTTCAACTTTAATAGGTGCAGCTACTTTTACTATGGGAGGATGATATTTAAACCACTTCTCCTTAAGGAGATCAACATAAGTAGAAAAAGATTCACAGAAAGAAGCTACTATCTCAGAATCAAGTCCATATTTAGTGCTAAACTTACGGAAAATATCGATATCCATAAAAGATTTAACAGGATGAAACTTAGGTGTCATACCTGACTCCTTACCATTGTCGAGGTCCCAATCTTTAGAGTTGCGTTTAATTCTATCCAATAAATCCCATTTGAATTCAATAGTCTTCATCATAAAAGAGCCAGCACAAGAAGTATCAAGCATGGTGCGATTGTTATCAGAAAGCCGAGCATAATTTTTTTGAATAATTGTTTCTCTTGGGAGCTCATGATTGGGGCATGAATATAACATTGATTTAAGCCTCCCCCAAGCTTGAGCGATGCTTTCTCCTTCGCGAGGCCAATATATATATATATATATATATATATAATTGCGATCACGATGAACAAGATGCATAGGGTAGTACTTTTGATGAAATTCCAATTTCAATCTTCTATAGTTCCATGATCCCATATCATCACATAGCCTATACCATGTCAATGCGTCTCCCTTCAAAGATAAAGGGAAGAACTTCTTCTTAGCAACATCATCGGGAATACCTGCAAGCTTAAATAATCCACAAACTTCATCCACATATATTAGGTGTTCATCAGGATGCTTTGTTCCATCTCATGTAAAAGGATTAGCTAGTAGTTTTTCTATTATACTCGAAGGATACTCATAAGGAATTTCATTTTCAATAGGTTCACTAGGTTGAGGAGCAACTCTTTGCTCTACTGGTCGGGGTGAAGATACCCCGAACAAGCCCCTCAGAGGATTACTTTCCATAGTAACAAGTGACAGTAAATTTCAGCACACTATATAAATTTTTTCCTTACCAAAGGCGCTTCACTCCCCGGCAACGACACCAGAAAAGAGTCTTGATGACCCACAAGTATAGGGGATCTATCATAGTCCTTTCGATAAGTAAGAGTGTCAAACCCAACGAGGAGCAGAAGGAAATGATAAACGATTTTCAGCAAGGTATTCTCTGCAAGTACTGAAATAAATGGTAATAGATAGTTTTGTGATGAGATAATTTGTAACGAGCAACAAGTAACAAAAGTAAATAAAGTGCAGCAAGGTGGCCCAATCCTTTTTGTAGCAAAGGACAAGCCTGGACAAACTCTTATATAAGGAAAAGCACTCCCGAGGACACATGGGAATATCATCAAGCTAGTTTTCATCATGTTCATATGATTCGCGTTCGGTACTTTGATAATTTGACATGTGGGTGGACCGATCACTACTAGGAAAAGGGCTATAGATGGAAATGACACTAATGGCGCACCAGACATGTGTTGGTGCGCCATTAGTGTCCAAATACTAATGGCGCACCACATCCACGGTGCGCCATTAGTAACAATTTTTTTTAATTTTTTCAAAACTACTAATGGCGCACCGCGCACCGTGGGAGCGGTGCGCCATTACTAGTTCAACTACTAATGGCGCACCACTCCCACGGTGCGCCATTAGTAACTTGGCCCAAACATTCGCCCGAATGCACCCCCCCCCATGGACCGCCTTTTTAGTTTCAAAAAAATAAAAGAAAATGATAGAAATGTCTAAAAAATAAAAGAAAATAAGATTCCCATGTGATATGTGGTCTAGTTGTTAGCAAAATTTACAAACATGAATTTTCGATTTTTTTGCAAAATCTCTCGAGAATTTGTAAAAATGGGCATAACTTTTGCGTACGAACTCGGATGAAAAAGTTTTTTATATGAAAAATCATCTACTCGAAAAGTTACATCCGAATTTAATAGGGGGATCCCTGTTAAACATTTTCAAAATCCCCAAAAACCTAACAGAAAAAAGTTATGGGGCTTCTAAGATCCGGAGGCAAAAAAATTCAAAAAATTTCAAACTTACTAGTGGCGCACCGTATGCTAGGTGCGCCACTAGTAACAGAAAAAAAAATTGGTTTTGAAAAAAAATTGAATTATTTTTCAAAATATGATATGTAATATGATCGGGAAGTTTGAAATATTTTTTCAAAATTTCATCATACTCATGAACATGAACAAAGTTCTAGACATCAGCAAGGTTTAATAGGATTGATATGATAGATATATCAACAAGTGCCTGTGAAGTGAGGTGGTGCTGGGGTTGGATAGAATTATGAAGTTAAGCATGCTTGGGCTGGAGTAGTGTGAGGATGGGTGACCTTTCAGGAAGTTTGACCACAGAGTGCGATTTGACCTGAGATTAAGCATATTGACTCGAGATTAAGCCATAGTGACCCTATATTAAGAAAAAAAATTTTGAATTTTTTAAAAAACAAATGAAAAAAATTGAATTTTTTTTAAAAAAATGAAAAAAAATTTGAAAAAAATTTATTACTAATGGCGCACTTCTATGTGGTGCGCCATTACTAAGTCAGATAGTAATGGCGCACCTCTAGGCATACTAATGGCGCACTACTGGTGCGCCATTAGTATGTGGTATACTAATGGTGCACCAGTGGTGCGCCATTAGTAAAAAATACTAGTGGCGCACCATTAGTAGGCAAAGCTGGTACGCCATTAGTAGGCCTTTTCCTAGTAGTGGGTGCTTGGGTGATGTTCTTACTTGAACAAGCATCCCATTTATGATTAACCTCTATTGCAAGCATCCGCAACTACAACAAAAGTATTAAGGTAAACCTAACCATAGCAAGAAACATATGGATCCAAATCAGCCACTTACGAAGCTACGCATAAACTAGGGTTTAAGCTTCTGTCACTCTAGCAACCCATCATCTACTTATTACTTCCCAATGCCTTCCTCTAGGCCCAAATAATGGTGAAGTGTTATGTAGTCGACATTCACATAACACCACTAGAGGCTAGACAACATACATCTCATCAAAATATCGAACGAATACCAAATTCACATGACAACTAATAGCAAGACTTCTCCCTTGTCCTCAGGAACAAACGTAACTACTCACAAAGCATATTCATGTTCATAATCAGAGGGGTATTAATATGCATAAAGGATCTGAACATATGATCTTCCACCAATTAAACCAACTAGCATCAACTACAAGGAGTAATTAACACTACTAGCAACCTACTAAAACCAATCCCGGACTTGGAGACAAGAATTGGATACAAGAGATGAACTAGAGTTTTGAGATGAGATGGTGCTAATGAAGATGTTGGTGGAGATTGCCCTCTCCCGATGAGAGGAGCGTTGGTGATGACGATGGCGATGATTTCCCCCTCCGGGAGGGAAGTTTCCCCGGCAGAACAGCTCTGCCAGAACTCTATATTGGATCCGCCTCGTGGCGGCGGAGTTTCATCCCGAAAGGTTGCTTCCTATTTTTTTCTCGACGAAAGACTTCATATAGGAGAAGATGCTCATCGGAGAGCCACCAGGGGGCCCACGAGGTAGGGGGGCGCGCCCTAGGGGGGCGCCCCCCACCCTCGTGAGAAGGGTGTGGGCCCCCTGGTCTTCATCTTTGGCGAGGATTTTTCTTTATTTATTATAAGGTATTCCATGGAGTTTCAGGACTTTTGGAGTTGTGCAGAATAGGTATCTAATATTTGCTCCTTTTCCAGCCCAGAATTCCAGCTGCCGGCATTCTTCCTCCTGATGTAAACCTTGTAAAATAAGAGAGAATAGCCATAAGTATTGTGACATAATGTGAAATAACAGCCCATAATGCAATAAATATCGATATAAAAGCATGATGCAAAATGGACGTATCAAGTCTCTTTACTCGTTCCCTAATACATCATCCCACAACTAACTCATTAGTTGCAATGCTTGCAAGGCTTAAGTGATGTGCATTACCGAGTTGGCCCAGAGATACCTCTCCGACAATCTGAGTGACAAATCCTAATCTTGAAATACGCCAACCCAACAAGTACCTTTGGAGACACCTGTAGAGCACATTTATAATCACCCAGTTATGTTGTGACGTTTGGTAGCACACAAAGTGTTCCTCCGGTAAACGGGAGTTGCATAATCTCATAGTTATAGGAACATGTATGAGTCATGAAGAAAGCAATAGCAGAATATTAAACGATCGTGTGCTAAGCTAACGGAATGGGTCAAGTCAATCACATCATTCTCCTAATGATGTGATCCCGTTAATCAAATGACAACTCATGTCTATGGCTAGGAAACATAACCATCTTTGATCAACGAGCTAGTCAAGTAGGGGCATACTACTGACACTCTGTGTGTCTATGTATTCACACAAGTATTATGTTTCCGGTTAATACAATTCTAGCATGAATAATAAACATTTATCATGATACAAGGAAATAAATAATAACTTTATTATTGCCTCTAGGGCATATTTCCTTCAGTCCCCCACTTGCACTAGAGTCAATAATCTAGATTACACAGTAATGATTCTAACACCCATGGAGCCTTGGTGCTGATCATGTTTTTCTCGTGGAAGAGGCTTAGTCAACAGGTCTGCAACATTCAGATCCGTATGTATCTTGCAAATTTCTATGTCTCCCACCTGGACTAAATCCCGGATGGAATTGAAGCATCTCTTGATGTGCTTGGTTCTCTTGTGAAATCTGGATTCCTTCGCCAAGGCAATTGCACCAGTATTGTCACAAAAGATTTTCATTAGACCCGATGCACTAGGTATGACACCTAGATCAGATATGAACTCCTTCATCCAGACTCCTTCATTTGCTGCTTCCGAAGCAGCTATGTACTCCGCTTCACACGTAGATCCCGCCACGATGCTTTGTTTAGAACTGCACCAACTGACAGCTCCACCGTTCAATGTAAACTCGTATACAGTTTGTGATTTAGAATTGTCCAGATCAGTGTCAAAGCTTGCATCGATGTAACCATTTATGACGAGCTATTTGTCACCTCCATAAACGAGAAACATATCCTTCGTCCTTTTCAGGTATTTCAGGATGTTCTTGACCGCTGTCCAGTGATCCACTCCTGGATTACTTTGGTACCTCCCTGCTAAACTAATAGCAAGGCACACATCAGGTCTGGTACACAGCATTGCATACATGATAGAGCCTATGGTGAAGCATAGGGAACATCTTTCATCTTATCTCTATCTTCTGCAGTCGTCGGGCATTGAGTCTTACTCAACTTCACACCTTGTAACACAGGCAAGAACCCTTTCTTTGCTTGATCCATTTTGAACTTCTTCAAAACTTTGTCAAGGTATGTGCTTTGTGAAAGTCCAATTAAGTGTCTTGATCTATCTATATAGATCTTGATGCCCAATATATAAGCAGCTTCACCAAGGCCTTTCATTGAAAAACTCTTATTCAAGTATCCCTTTTATGCTATCCAGAAATTCTATATCATTTCCAATCAACAATATGTCATCCACATATAATATCAGAAATGCTACAGAGCACCCACTCACTTTCTTGTAAATACAGGCTTCTCCAAACGTCTGTATAAAACCAAATGCTTTGATCACACTATCAAAGCGCTTATTCCAACTCCGAGAGGCTTGCACCAGTCCATAAATGGATCGCTGGAGCTTGCACACTTTGTGAGCTCCCTTTGGATCGACAAAACCTTCCGGTTGCATCATATACAACTCTTCTTCCAGAAATCCATTCAGGAATGCAGTTTTGACATCCATTTCCCAAATTTCATAATCATAAAATGCAGCAATTGCTAACATGAATCGGACAGACTTAAGCATCGCTACGGGTGAGAAGGTCTCATCGTAGTCAACCCCTTGAACTTGTCGAAAACCTTTTGCAACAAGTCGAGCTTTATAAATGGTAACATTACCGTCAGCGTCAGTCTTCTTCTTGAAGATCCATTTATTCTCAATGGCTTGCCGATCATCGGGCAAGTCAACCAAAGTCCACACTTTGTTCTCATACATGGATCCCATCTCAGATTTCATGGCCTCAAGCCATTTTGCTGAATCTGGGCTCACCATCGCTTCTTCATAGTTTGTAGGTTCGTCATGGTCTAGCAACATAACTTCCAGAATAGGATTACCGTACCACTCTGGTGCGGATCTCACTCTGGTTGACCTACGAGGTTCGGTAGTAACTTAATCTGAAGTTACATGATCATCATCATTAGCTTCCTCACTAATTGGTGTAGGAGTCACAGAAACTGGTTTCTGTGATGAACTACTTTCCAATAAGGGAGCAGGTACAGTTAACTCATCAAGTTCTACTTTCCTCCCACTCACTTCTTTTGAGAGAAACTCCTTCTCTAGAAAGATTCCAAATTTAGCAACAGAAGTCTTGCCTTCAGATCTGTGATAGAAGGTGTACCCGACAGTCTCTTTTGGGTATCCTATGAAGACAGATTTCTCCGATTTGGGTTCGAGCTTATCACGTTGATACTTTTTCACATAAGCATCACAACCCCAAACTTTAAGAAACGACAACTTTGGTTTCTTGCCAAACCATAGTTCATAAGGTGTCGTCTCAACGGATTTTGATGGTGCCCTATTTAACGTGAATGCAGCTGTCTCTAGAGCATAACCCCAAAATGATAGCGGTAAATCAGTAAGAGACTTCATAGGTCGCACCATATCTAGTAAAGTACGATTACGGCGTTCGGACACACCATTACGCTGTGGTGTTCCGGGTGGCATGAGTTGCGAAACTATTCTGCATTGTTTCAAATGAAGACCAAACTCATACCTCAAATATTCTCCTCCATGATCAGATCGTAGAAACTTTATTTTCTTGTTACAATGATTTTCAACTTCACTCTGAAATTCTTTGAACTTTTCAAATGTTTCAGACTTATGTTTCATTAAGTAGATATACCCATATCTGCTTAAATCATCTGTGAAGGTCAGAAAATAACGATACCCGCCGCGAGCCTCAATATTCATTGGACCACACACATCTGTATGTATGATTTCCAACAAATCTGTTGCTCGCTCCATAGTTCCGGAGAACAGCGTCTTAGTCATCTTGCCCATGAGGCATGGTTCGCAAGTACCAAGTGATTCATCATCAAGTGGTTCCAAAAGTCCATCAGTATGGAGTTTCTTCATGCGCTTTATATCGATATGACCTAATCGGTAGTGCCACAAATATGTTGCACTATCATTATCAACTCTGCATCTTTTGGCTTCAATATTATGAATATGTGTATCACTACTATCGAGATTCAATAAGAATAGACCACTCTTCAAGGGTGCATGACCATAAAAGATATTACTCATATAAATAGAACAACCATTATTCTCTGATTTAAATGAATAACCGTCTCGCATCAAACAAGATCCATATATAATGTTCATGCTCAACGCTGGCACCAAATAACAATTATTCAGGTCTAAAACTAATCCCGAAGGTAGATGTAGAGGTAGCGTGCCGACTGCGATGAGGATAATTCTTTTGTGCAGCAATGAGGATAATCCTCAAGTTACGGACCCAGTCTGTGTAATTGCTACCATCATCTTTCAACTTTGCTTTCTCAAGGAACGCATTAAAATTCAATGGAACAACAACACGGGCCATCTATCTACAATCAACATAGACAAGCAAGATACTATCAGGTACTAAGTTCATGATAAATTTAAGTTCAATTAATCATATTACTTAAGAACTCCCACTTAGATAGACATCCCTCTAATCCTCTAAGTGATCACGTGATCCAAATCAACTAAACCATGTCCGATCATCACGTGAGATGGAGTAGTTTCAATGGTGAACATCACTATGTTGATCATATCTACTATATGATTCACGCTCGACCTTTCAGTCTCTGTGTTCCGAGGCCATATCTGTTATATGCTAGGCTCGTCAAGTTTAACCTGAGTATTCCGTGTGTGCAACTATTTTGCACCCGTTGTATTTGAACGTAGAGTGTCGGTGTCAAAACCGGCGGATCTCGGGTAGGGGGTCCCGAACTATGCGTCTAGGCCGGATGGTAACAGGAGGCAAGGGACACGAAGTTTTACCCAGGTTCGGGCCCTCTTGATGGAGGTAAAACCCTACGTCCTGCTCGATTTATATTGATGATATGGGTAGTACAAGAGTAGATCTACCACGAGATCAGAGAGGCTAAACCCTAGAAGCTAGCCTATGGTATGATTGTTGTTATGTATCTGTATGTTCTATCGACTAGCCTGGCCTCGGTTTATATAATGCACTAGAGGCCTAGGATAACAAGAGTCCTAGCCGAATACGCCGGTGGGGTGGAGTCCTTGTCTTGATCGCCAAGTCTTGTGGAATCTTCCTTGTATGCGGCAGCTGTCCAAACTGGCCCATGAGTATGCGGCCATGGGGGTCCTTGGCCCAATCCAACTGATCGAGAGACGATGTGATGAGTACCTCCTAGTCCAGGACACCGTCAGTAGCCCCCTGAACCGGTCTTCAAGTTAGGGACGCTCCTCGATTCTTCCGAACTGTTCTTCATCTTCGGTCGACGGTCTTGAAAACTGGTTCAACAAATCTTCTCATCTTCGATCTTGAGGATCGCCGAAATGCATTCGGCGAGTTTACACGTCGGGTATCCAAGGAGCACCTTTAAGTTTCCGGCCTTTATCAATGCCTTGTTATTTTTATGCCACACCTCGGGTTTGAAGTTGTTCCTGGGAGGCAGTGTCCTCTTGCGTCCGAGCTCTAACACCGGACTGCATTCGAGGTATCTTTTGCAGCCGAGCACCAATGCCGGACCGCTTCCGAGCTCCAACGCCAGACTATGTCCGAGCTCCAACGCCGGACAGTGTCCCAGCTCCAACGCCGGACTATATCTGAGGTGTCATATCACCTTGGTTCAAAAAAGTTGAAGGAGTTTAGCCGAGCTTAATGCCGGAAATGCCCTCTATGGAGCCAGACACTAGTGCCCAAGATTTATGCCGGGCTGCTTCCGAGGTGGTGCACCACCCCGAATGTGGGCCGATTTTTGTGAATATTTTTTATTGGTGCAATTTATTCTCTGCCGAGATATATAGCCAGTAGCCCTCAAGGTGTGTATCGGTCTAAAACCCAAGATGCACCTGAAGGATGACGTAAGACCGCTGATCCCAGTAGCCGCTGAGACTCAGGTTGATTTGCAAAATCGGCCTGAGGATCAAGTCCAAGCTCGGCAGAATACTTCGGGACACTAAAAGCGGCGTGCTCAGTCCTCGAGACTCAGGTTGGGTGCGGCCGACCAACCTGAGGATCAAAATCTCCTCGGAAACTATATTGCACATAAAATTTTCTGTATTGGACAAGCAATGCAGTAGCCCCCGAGACACTGGTCGGGTGGTAACACCAGATCAGGGGATCAATGTGCCCCTTTAATATTTGTAAATAATAAGCCCGAAGCCCAGTAGCCACCGAGCCTTAATGCGGGCACGGGTGGCCGAATTAAGGATCAATATCCATAGTAAAATCACAAATTATGTGTAATGACTCTATGTATCCAAGTACATTACGTCATTAATGCTCGGATCCGCATTGTACAAAACTTTGTTGACCGACCATCGGCTTCCACCTCCTCGGCCAGTAGCCGAGGAGTGTTTGTCCTACTTTATAAAGCCTTTATGAGGGCAAAGATTTACAACAAACAAGGCAATCTGGCCATACGGTTTTATAAACAAAGGTATGCAGAGAGTTATAACAGAAGAAATGTCTTCCAAAGAAAATAGTCCCGCTATCGGTTCCTTTCTTTGGGTTGTCATGCTAAGCATGATCATTAAACCTCGGCTCTAATGTAAGAGCAAAATATTGAGGATTTAGTTTGGGAGGCCAGTTAATAGCCCCCAGTAGTGTTCGGCGATAGTCGGGGTCAAGCCGTAAACACTTCGGCCAATGTTATGAACGGCCCATCATTTAACATAGTCATCGGATCGCTGACCAGTTTACGCTTATTTGTGAAAGTCAGTTTTCGGATTTCTCCACTGAGGTGCTTAACCATGTGAGCTGGAAGCACAATCGCAGTGGTTCTCCCTTTGCACGCCTAGCCGAACAAAACGGAACGTAGGAAGCAAGTGCAGGAGCCGGGCAACCCAACTATTGACCGAAGACACAATTCGAAATCGATGCATATATAGCAATATCTGAGAATGTTTTTGCCGAATCCCTGAAGGTGTCCGGCGTTGCACTGCGAGACTAATGCTGGAAAAGCACAAATAGTTTAAAAGTGCCAAAAAGCTTGGAAAACCAAGAAACGTCAGTAAAAACATGACGTCCGAACAAGATGAAGTGTTTGGTGCCAATCCGAAAGTTGTTCTTAGAAAAAAGAAGTGCTTCTGTCGTGCTTTAACATGATACATCCTATCTCAAGACTTCGAGCGGGTCAGCCTACGGCTTCAACCTCCTATCCCGAGGGCGGAGTACTTCTCATTAGGCCAGTTTAGCAAACTAAACTCTATCGGCTTTGAGAGAGAAATTAGGATCCCCGGCTAGTGACCGCACACTCGCGTCGAAAAAAGGAGTGATAAATAATAATAAAACTTTGCAACGACTAAGAAGAAGAACACTTATTATAAAACGGCTCAAATAAACTTAAGAGCCCCCAAGTGACTTGAGTAAAAGAATGATTCCATGTACCGAAGTACTTATATCATATCTATGTTCAACCGAACTTTAAATGCGTCTTAACCGACCGTCAGCTTCTCCCTCTTCGGTCAAGGACCGAAAAGTGTTATGTACTCCATCTTTCGAGAATATCGACGGTGTTTCCAATAACCAGGCAATCAGGCCATAAGGCTGTAACAGACAAAGCGCGCTCAGGGAACTTATGCTATATTACTGCAAAGTGTAAGAAGCATCTTCGAAGAAAATAGTACCCCCACCAATACCTTTCTTCGGCGCTCATTGTTATTATGAGACTTGTGCAATGGATTTTTTGTACTCATGAGTTCCGTTGTGTGCTGACCATCATTGAAAACAATAAGAGCGCTAGCTTTCGGCTTCACCCAGTCTGAGGTCTGGCTCGGGTGACCCGATCGTGACAATCGCAGAGGTGCTCCCTTTACTCCCTAGCTGAACAATCGGGAACGTAGGGGTAAACACAGGAGCGAGGCAACCCAGCTTGCAAATCGCTTAAGTCAACATGGTGCATATTGTGGCGTAATACACGAACAAGGAATGAAGCCGTACAAGTATAATCATATGCAAGAGGAAAAGCTTCATAAAGGAAGCCCCCAAGTAAACGGGGTATTTGAATTTATGCGTCACAAAAAAAGTTTGGACAAGGAAATTTTTTACAAGCAACTTTTTTCCAAAAAAGTATAATTCTTGGTCGAACCAAACACAAGTTAGAAATTAAAGCTTTGAGCATGAAAGCGACTTAGCTGGTTAATGTGTTCGGTATTGATGACACGGTCCGAGCTTGATGCGGGGCAAGGTTCCATCCCCCAAGCCGGTCCCGAGGTGGCGGAGCGGAGAGCTCGACACGCCGAAGTGGTGACATAGCACGGTCAATGCAGACCGGCAGAGTGACGCCGAAGTCCCCGGATCATTTTCCTGTGCACAAAAAATAGTGCAAACCGGAGATAATAGTAATAATGATAATTAAAAAAATGTTGCATAATAAATAATTTATGCAAAGTGAGGAATATAAGAAATATGGCCTGGCGCCGAAGTCAATGTCGATGCAGGGCATCGGCCTGATGTAGTAAATGCGTGGCAAAGCCTGAATTCACAGGCCGGTCCGAGCTCCGGATGCGGTGTTCGCCGGACTATGTACAGAAACTGATCGAACCACCACGCGACCGTCGTTAATGCGGTCACCATTTGATAGACCTGTGTACATATCATGGACAAACCAGAGTAATAATTCCTTGGGAAAAATGAACCCAAACAAGCAAAAAATACTGGGATTAATAGCACCTGATTTATTTGTTGTAGCAATCCGAAGGAAGATGATTCCCACAATTGGGACTCGCTCCGCACACCCATTGCCTGATGGGCGATAAAACGACGGCATGGCAATGCTGGTAAAGGTTGACTCGCCGAGGCAAAGCCCTCGGCCCAGCTAACGTGACGGAGCTGGTCGGCTAGTGACGGCGAAGCGTCCGGAGTAGGTTGATGAAGAGATGGCGAAGCCCCCGGTCCAGCCGAGATGTCGAAGTAGGTCGGCGTGATGGACACCAGCTTGAAGAAGCAATAGTGCGGCCCTGTCGATGCAGGTCGTGACGTGGTCGATGCCGGCTTGATGAAGCGACCGTGCGGCGATGCCGGTATGCCCGCTCCGTGTAATCCGTGGGGCGGCAATATCGATGATGATTTATCCTTCACGATGCCGGACTCTTGTTCGGCTTGCCAAGATGATGATCCGAAGAAGTTGAGCTCAGCTAAAGTGACGACATGTCTAGCGCAGGTCGGCAGCCGTGGAGTAATATTGCAGGACTGGTTTGACACCAGCATGATGTTGAAGATCATGTTCAAAAGATCTTAAAGTTAGTGGGGTGTGTTCGGGAACAAAACACAATACCCCATACAAAACTTTCTTCAAAAGGGATGTCCGAAATCCCGTTCATAAAAAAGATGAACTCGGGTCGGATTCGTTTTCGCGCAGAAAATAGATCCGAAAAGTGATGCACTAATCGGAAGGTTCCCGGAGTTTGGACGGTCGGATCGAGCTGAAATTTTGAGAGGTGGTAGATATAAGAATTGCGCAGCCGATCAACGGTTGGATCTTCCAAAGGACGTCTGAGCTAGAAGCTGGACACCACGCCCTAAACTCATCCAAATTCCCATCCAGATTTGACAGGGCTCCGGTATATCGTGGTTTGTCACAGTTTCCTCCATCGGAAGTCAACGAAATTTTCCAGGGTTGTTATAGACCCAATTCCGCACAATTCCACCAAAGCGATCGTCAAAGCGATACTCGAGGAGGTGGTGGCGACAGATACTAGTTCGCTGTCCAAAAAAATAGCACGGTCGCTTGAGGGCAATGTTGACGTTGAGCCCCCAAGCTCCATAGATAATTCCTCCGTGATCTTGATAGAGATCGGAGTTGATGTTTGATGAAGGCCCTCGTCCGAACATGGTGATCCGAACGCGGGGCGCAATTCTTGGTCGAACCAAGGTGACCAGTCGAACTGGTGACGAAGACGCCGAAGTCGCAGTTGATCTGCAGGCGAGCCATCGATCCTTTTGTCGATCACACAGCGGAACTCTTAATGAAAGCATCAATGTCGGTGTCAAAACCGGCGGATCTCGGGTAGGGGGTCCCGAACTGTGCGTCTAGGCCGGATGGTAACAGGAGGCAAGGGACACGAAGTTTTACCCAGGTTCGGGCCCTCTTGATGGAGGTAAAACCCTACGTCATGCTCGATTAATATTGATGATATGGGTAGTATAAGAGTAGATCTACCACGAGATCAGAGAGGCTAAACCCTAGAAGCTAGCCTATGGTATGATTGTTGTTATGTATCTGTATGTTCTATCGACTAGCCTGGCCTCGGTTTATATAATGCACTAGAGGCCTAGGATAACAAGAGTCCTAGCCGAATACGCCGGTGGGGTGGAGTCCTTGTCTTGATCGCCAAGTCTTGTGGAATCTTCCTTGTATGTGGCAGCTGTCCGAACTGGCCCATGAGTATGCGGCCATGGGGGTCCTCGGCCCAATCCAACTGATCGGGAGACGATGTGATGAGTACCCCCTAGTCCAGGACACCGTCATAGAGCCTATCACACCCAATCATCATGTGGTGTCTCAGCACGAAGAACTTTCGCAACGGTGCATACTCAGGGAGAACACTTATACTTTGATAATTTAGTGAGGGGTCATCTTATAATGCTACCATCAATCAAAGCAAGATAAGATGCATAAAAAGATAAACATCACATGCAATCAATATAAGTGATATGATATGGCCATCATCATCTTGTGCTTGTGATCTCCATCTCTGAAGCACCGTCATGATCACCATCGTCACTGGCGCGACACCTTGATCTCCATCGTAGCATCATTGTCGTCTCGCCAATCTTATGCTTCTACGACTATCACTACCGCTTAGTGATAAAGTAAAGCATTATAGGGCGATTGCATTGCATACAATAAAGCGACAACCATATGGCTCCTGTCAGTTGCCGATAACTCGGTTACAAAACATGATCATCTCATACAATAAAATTTAGCATCATGTCTTGACCATATCACATCACAACATGCCCTGCAAAAACAAGTTAGACGTTATCTACTTTGTTGTTGCAAATTTTACGTGGCTGCTACAGGCTTAGCAAGAACCATTCTTACCTACGTATCAAAATCACAACGATAGTTTGTCAAGTTGGTGCTGTTTTATCCTTCACAAGGACCGGGCGTAGCCACACTCGGCTCAACTAAAGTTGAAGAAACTGACACCCACCAGCCACCTGTGTGCAAAGCACGTCGGTAGAACCAGTCTTGCGTAAGCGTACGCGTAATATCGGTCTGAGCCGCTTCATCCAACAATACTGCTGAACCAAAGTATGACATGCTGGTATGCAGTATGACTTATATCGCCCACAACTCACTCGTGTTCTACTCGTGCATATGACATCTACGCAGAAAACCTGGCTCGGATACCACTGTTGGGGAACGTAGAAATTTCAAAAAAATTCCTATGCACACGCAAGATCATGGTGATGCATAGCAACAAGAGGGGAGAGTGTTGTCCACGTACCCTCGTAGACCGAAAGCAGAAGCGTTAGCACAACGCGGTTGATGTAGTCGTACGTCTTTACGATCCGACCGATCAAGTACCGAATGCACGTCACCTCCGAGTCAGCACATGTTCAGCCCGATGACGTCCCTCGAACTCCGATCCAGCCGAGTGTTGAGGGAGAGTTTCATCAGCACGACGGCGTGGTGACGATGATGATGTTCTACCGACGCAGGGCTTCGCCTAAGCACCGCTATAGTATTATCGAGGTGGACTATGGTGGAGGGGGGCACCGCACACGGCTAAAAGATCAACAGATCAATTGTTGTATCTCTATGGTGCCCCTGCCCCTGTATATAAAGGATCAAGGGGGGAGAGGCGGCTGGCCAGGAGGGGCACACCAGGAGGAGTCCTACTCCCATCGGGAGTAGGGCTCCCTCCCTTTTCCTTGTTGGATTAGGAGAGGAGAGGGAAGGAGAGAGAGGGGAAAGGAAAGGGGAGGGGGGCGCCGCCCCCCTCCTTGTCCAATTCGGACCTGGGGGGGGAGTGGCGCGCGGCTGCCCCTTGGCCGCCTCTCCTCTTCCACCAATTGGGCCCATGAGGCCCAATAACCTCCGGGGGGTACGGTAACCCCCCGGTACTCCGGTATATATATCCGATAACCCCCGGAACCATTCCGATGTCCGAATATTGTCGTCCAATATATCAATCTTCATGTCTCGACCATTTCGAGACTCCTCGTTATGTCCGTGATCACATCCGGGACTCCGAACAATCTTCGGTACATCAAAACATATAAACTCATAATATAACTGTCATCGAAACTTTAAGCGTGCGGACCCTACGGGTTTGAGAACTATGTAGACATGACCGAGACACGTCTCCGGTCAATAACCAATAGCGGAACCTAGATGCTCATATTGGTTCCCACATATTCTACGAAGATCTTTATCGGTCAAACCGCATAACAACATACGTTGTTCCCTTTGTTATCGATATGTTACTTGCCCGAGATTCAAGCGTCGGTATCTCAATACCTAGTTTAATCTCGTTACCGGCAAGTCTCTTTACTCGTTACCTAATACATCATCTCGCAACTAACTCATTAGTTGCCATGCTTGCAAGGCTTAAGTGATGTGCATTACCGAGTGGGCCCAGAGATACCTCTCCGACAATCGGAGTGACAAATCCTAATCTTGAAATACGCCAACCCAACAAGTACCTTTGGAGACACCTGTAGAGCACATTTATAATCACCCAGTTACTTGTGACGTTTGGTAGCACACAAAGTGTTCCTCCGGTAAATGGGAGTTGCATAATATCATAGTTATAGGAACATGTATGAGTCATGAAGAAAGCAATAACAGAATACTAAACGATTGTGTGCTAAGCTAACGGAATGGGTCAAGTCAAGGACATCATTCTCCTAATGATGTGATCCCGTTAATCAAATGACAACTCATGTCTATGGCTAGGAAACATAACCATCTTTGATCAACGAGCTAGTCAAGTAGAGGCATACTAGTGACACTCTGTTTGTCTATGTGTTCACACAAGTATTATGTTTCCGGTTAATACAATTCTAGCATGAATAATAAACATTTATCATGATATAAGGAAATAAATAATAACTTTATTATTGCCTCTAGGGCATATTTCCTTCAGTCTCCCACTTGCACTAGAGTCAATAATCTAGATTACACAGTAATGATTCTAACACCCATGGAGCCTTGGTGCTGATCATGTTTTGCTCGTGGAAGAGGCTTAGTCAACGGGTCTGCAAAATTTAGATCCGTATGTATCTTGCAAATTTTTATGTCTCCCACCTGGACTAAATCCCGGATGGAATTGAAGCGCCTCTTGATGTGCTTGGTTCTCTTGTGAAATCTGGATTCCTTCGCCAAGGCAATTGCACCAGTATTGCACAAAAGATTTTCATTGGACCCGATGCACTAGGTATGACACCTAGATCGGATATGAACTACTTCATCCAGACTCCTTCATTTGCTGCTTCCGAAGCAGCTATGTACTACGCTTCATGCGTAGATCCCGCCATGATGCTTTGTTTAGAACTGCACCAACTGACAGCTCCACCGTTCAATGTAAACACGTATCTGGTTTGCGATTTAGAATTGTCCAGATCAGTGTCAAAGCTTGCATCGACGTAACCATTTATGACGAGCTCTTTTGTCAACTCCATAAACGAGAAACATATCCTTCGTCCTTTAAGGTATTGCAGGATGTTCTTGACCGCTGTCCAGTGATCCACTCCTGGATTACTTTGGTACCTCCCTGCTAAACTAATAGCAAGGCACGCATCACGTCTGGTACACAGCATTGCATACATGATAGAGCCTATGGCTGAAGCATAGGGAACATCTTTCATCTTCTCTCTATCTTCTGCAGTGGTCGGGCATTGAGTCTTACTCAACTTCACACCTTGTAACACAGGCAAGAACCCTTTCTTTGCTTGATCCATTTTGAACTTCTTCAAAACTTTGTCAAGGTATGTGCTTTGTGAAAGTCCAATTAAGCGTCTTGATCTATCTCTATAGATCTTGATGCCCAATATATAAGCAGCTTCATCGAGGTCTTTCATTAAAAAACTCTTATTCAATATCCCTTTATGCTATCCAGAAATTCTATATCATTTCCAATCAGCAATATGTCATCCACATATAATATCAGAAAAGCTACAGAGCTCCCACTCACTTTCTTCTATATACAGGCTTCTCCAAAAGTTTGTATAAAACCAAATGCTTTGATCACACTATCAAAGCGCTTATTCCAACTCCGAGAGGCTTGCACCAGTCCATAAATGGATCGCTGGAGCTGCACACTTTGTGAGCTCCCTTTGGATCGAAAAAACCTTCCGGTTGCATCATATACAACTCTTCTTCCAAAAATCCATTCAGGAATGCAGTTTTGACATCCATTTGCCAAATTTCATAATCATAAAATGCGGCAATTTCTAACATGATTCAGATAGACTTAAGCATCGCTACGGGTGAGAAGGTCTCATCATAGTCAACCCCTTGAACTTGTCAAAAACCTTTTGCAACAAGTCGAGCTTTATAAATAGTAACATTACCGTCAGCGTCAGTCTTCTTCTTGAAGATCCATTTATTCTCAATGGCTTGCCGATCATCGGGCAAGTTAACCAAAGTCCACACTTTGTTCTCATACATGGATCCCATCTCATATTTCATGGCCTCAAGCCATTTTGCGAAATATGGGCTCACCATCGCTTCTTCATAGTTCGTAGGTTCGTCATGGCCTAGCAACATAACTTCCAGAACAGGATTACCATACCACTCTGGTGCGGATCTCACTCTGGTTGACCTACGAGGTTCGGTAGTAACTTGGTCTGAAGTTACATGATCATCATCATTAGCTTCCTCACTAATTGGTGTAGGAGTCACAGAAACCGGTTTATGTGATGAACTACTTTCCAATAAGGGAGCAGGTACAGTTACCTCATAAAGTTCTAGTTTCCTCCCACTCACTTCTTTCGAGAGAAACTCCTTCTCTAGAAAGATTCCAAATTTAGCAACAAAAGTCTTGCCTTCAGATCTGTGATAGAAGGTGTACCCAATAGTCTCTTTTGGGTATCCTATGAAGACACATTTCTCCGATTTGGGTTCGAGCTTATCAGGTTGAAGCTTTTTCACATAAGCATCGCAGCCCCAAACTTTAAGAAACGACAACTTTGGTTTCTTGCCAAACCATAGTTCATAAGGTGTCGTCTCAACGGATTTTGATGGTGCCCTATTTAACGTGAATGCAGCTGTCTCTAGAGCATAACCCCAAAATGATAGCGGTATATCAGTACGAGATATCATAGATCGCACCATATCTAGTAAAGTACGATTACAACGTTTGGACACACCATTACGCTGTGGTGTTCTGGGTGACGTGAGTTGCGAAACTATTCTGCATTGTTTCAAATGAAGACCAAACTCATAACTCAAATATTCTCCTCCACGATCAGATCGTAGAAACTTTATTTTCTTGTTACGATGATTTTCAACTTCACTCTGAAATTCTTTGAACTTTTCAAATGTTTCAGACTTATGTTTCATTAAGTAGATATACCCATATATGCTTAAATCATCTGTGAAGGTCAGAAAATAATGATACCTGCCGCGAGCCTCAATATTCATCGGACCACACACATCTATATGTATGATTTCCAACAAATCTGTTGCTCTCTCCATAGTTCCGGAGAACGTCGTTTTAGTCATCTTGCCCATGAGGCATGGTTCGCAAGTACCAAGTGATTCATAATCAAGTGGTTCCAAAAGTCCATTAGTATGGAGTTTCTTCATGCGCTTTATATCGGTATGACATAAACGGCAGTGCCACAAATAAGTTGCACTATCATTATCAACTCTGCATATTTTGGCTTCAATATTATGAATGTGTGTATCACTACTATCGAGATTCAATAAGAATAGACCACTCTTCAAGGGTGCATGACCATAAAAGATATTACTCATATAAATAGAACAACCATTATTCTCTGATTTAAATGAATAACCATCTCGCATCAAACAAGATCCATATATAATGTTCATGCTCAACGCTGGCACCAAATAACAATTATTCAGGTCTAAAACTAATCCCGAAGGTAGATGTAGAGGTAGCGTGCCGACTGCGATAACATCGACTTTGGAACCATTTCCCATGCGCATCGTCACCTCGTCCTTAGCCAATCTTCGCTTAATCCGTCGCCCCTGTTTCGAGTTGCAAATATTAGCAACAGAACCAGTATCAAATACCCAGGTGCTACTGCGAGCATTAGTAAGGTACACATCAATAACATGTATATCACATATACCTTTGTTCACCTTGTCATCCTTCTTATCCGCCAAATACTTGGGGCAGTTCCGCTTCCAGTGACCAGTCTGCTTGCAGTAGAAGCACTCAGTCTCAGGCTTAGGTCCAGACTTGGGTTTCTTCTCTTGAGCAGCAACTTGTTTGCCGTTCTTCTTGAAGTTTCCCTTCTTCTTCCCTTTGCCCTTTTTCTTGAAACTGGTGGTCTTATTTCCATCACAATCATCATTCAAATATTTAGTGCCAAACAATTTAATGCATTCTTCTTCTAACACTTTGGCACAATTTTCTTTTCCATCATACTCACGAAAGATATTAAAAAGGTGAAGCGTATGAGACAAACTCAATTCCATTTTGTATAGTTTTATTTTATAAACTAAACTAGTGATAAAACAAGAAACTAAAAGACTCGATTGCAAGATCTAAAGATATACCTTCAAGCGCTAACCTCCCCGGCAACGGCGCCAGAAAAGAGCTTAGTTGACGGGGTGTGTTAGTGCCGCTTTCCTTGCCTCCCCAGCAACGGCGCCAGAAAAGAGCTTGATGTCTACTACACTACCTTCTTCTTGTAGACGTTGTTGGGCCTCCAAGTGCAGAGGTTTGTAGGACAGTAGCAAATTTCCCTCAAGTGGATGACCTAAGGTTTATCAATCCGTGGGAGGCGTAGAATGAAGATGGTCTCTCTCAAGCAACCTGCAACAAAATAACAAAGAGTCTCTTGTGTCCCCAACACACCCAATATAATGGTAAATTGTATAGGTGCACTAGTTCGGCGAAGAGATAGTGATACAAGTGGTATATGGATAGTATATAAAGGTATTTGTAATCTGAAATTATAAAAACAGCAAGGTAGCAAGTGATAAAAGTGAGCGTAAACGGTATTGCAATGCTAGGAAACAAGGCCTAGGGTTCATACTTTCACTAGTGTAAGTACTCTCAACAATACTAACATAATTGGATCACATAACTATCCCTCAACATGCAACAAAGAGTCACTCCAAAGTCACTAATAGCGGAGAATGAACGAAGAGATTATGGTAGGGTACGAAACCACCTCAAAGTTATTCTTTCCAATCAATCCGTTGGGATATTCCTATAAGTGTCACAAACAGCCCTAGAGTTCGTACTAGAATAACACCTTAAGATACAAATCAACCAAAACCATAATGTCACCTAGATACTCCAATGTCACCTCAAGTATCCGTGGGTATGATTATACGATATGCATCACACAATCTCAGATTCATCTATTCAACCAACACAAAGCACCTCAAAGAGTGCCCCAAAGTTCTACCGGAGAATCATGACGAAAACGTGTGCCAACCCCTATGCATAGGTTCCCAATGTCACGAAACCCGCAAGTTGGTCACGTCAACATACATCAAGTGGATCAATAGAATACCCCATTGTCACCACGGGTATCCCACGCAAGACATACATCAAGTGTTCTCAAATCTTTAAAGACTCAATCCGATAAGATTACTTCAAAGCGGAAACTCAATTCATTACAAGAGAGAAGAGGGGGAGGAGAAATATAAGATCCAACTATAATAGCAAAGCTCGCGATACATCAAGATCGTATCATCTCAAGAACACGAGAGAGAGAGAGAGATCAAACACATAGCTACTGGTACATACCCTCAGCCCCGAGGGAGAACTACTCTCTCCTCGTCATGGAGAGCGTCGGAATGATGAAGATGGCCACCGGTGAGGGTTCCCCCCCTCCGGCAGGGTGCCGGAACAGGGTCCCGATTGACTTTTGGTGGCTACGGAGGCTTCTGGCGGCGGAACTCCCGATCTATGTTGCTTTCTGGAGTTCCGTTTCGACTCCGTCTGATATTCCTTTTCTTCAAAACACTGAAATAGGCATAAAACAGCAAATCTGGGCTGGGCCTCCAGTTAATAGGTTAGTCCTAAAAATAATATAAAAGTGGAAAATAAAGCCCAATATTGCCCAAAATAGTAGATAATATAGCATGGAGCAATCAAAAATTATAGATACGTTGGAGACGTATCAAGCAGGTCCTTACATAACATAACTGGGGATAGTTTTGCAGATACTCATTACATAATATAAACAAGGATTCCCAAAATATACATTCCCAAGGCTAGTTATATTGTTCCAAGGCCACATATTAACTTAACATAACTAGTCATTGTTTAATCTTTTGGGGAACGTTGCACGGAAAATAAAAAAAATTGTACGCACATGCAAGATCTATCCATGGAGATGCATAGCTACGAGAGGGAAGAGTATGTGTACGTACCCTTGTAGGCCGTTAAGCGGAAGCGTTTATCAACGCGGTTGATGTAGTCGTACAGCTTCGCGATCCGTCTCGATCAAGTACCAAACGTTCGGCACCTCCGCGTTCAGCACACGTTCAGCTCGATGATGTCCTTGCCTACTCGATCTAGCAAGAGAGGCGAAGTAGTGGATGAGTTCCGGCAACACGATGGCGTGATGACAGTGGTAGTGAACTTGTTCCTGCAGGGCTTCGCCATGCACTGCGGAAAACTTGACGGAGGATGAAACCGGGGAGAGGGGCGCTGCACACGGCTTGGGGATTGTGGTGGGGTGTGTGGTGCCCCTCCCTCTCATGTATATATATAGGTGGGGGAGGGGAGGCAGCCAGGGTGCACCCCAAGGGTGGCCGCCAGCTGATGTCGCTTGAAACTGCGTCGGTATTTCTGCAAAGAAGAAGGGATGATGCAGTACAACTCGATAGGTATTTCCCTCAGTTATGAAATCAAGGTATCAATTCAATAGGAGAACCAAGCAACACTATGTAAATGATACCTGCACACAAAGAACAAATATTGGCAACCCGACACGTATGAGGAGTTGTCAATCCCTACTCGTTAATGGCGCCAGAAATCGTCAAGTTGACGGTAGAAATATTTGTGATAGATTAGATAAATAGATGTCGATAAAACGTAAAATAAAATAAGCAAATAAAAAGTGCAGCAAGGTATTTTTTGGGTTTTTGGAAATATAGATCTGAAAATAAAAGCGAATAAAAATACTCAAAGAAAATACGATAAAGAATAGACCCAGGGGCCGTAGATTTCACTAGTGGCTTCTCTCGAGAAATAGCAAACGGTGGGTAAACAAATTACTATTGGGAAATTGTAGAAAATCGAATAGTTATGAAGATATCCAAGGCAATGATCATTATATAGGCATCACGTCCATGATTAGTAGACCAACTCCTGCCTGCATCTACTACTATTACTCCACACATCGATCGCTATCCAGCACGCATCTAGTGTATTAAGTTCATGAAGAAACATAGTAGTGCAATAAGAACGATGACATGATGTAGACGAGTTCATGTAGGAATAGCCCCCATCCTGTTATCCTTAATAGCAATGATACACGCGTGGCTTGCTGCCCCTTCTTTCACTGGGAAAGAACACTGCAAGATCGAGCCCATCACAAAGCACCTCTTCCCATTGCAAGAAAAATCGATCTAGTTGTCCTAACTAAACCAAAGCTTTGAAGAAGAAATACGAGTCTAGTCCATCATGGTCAATGTTGGCCCGGCTCGTCTGTTGCATGCTAACGGGGATCTCATTGCACTAAACAACCGATCATGGTCAATGTTGCCCTCCATTGAGACTTCGACCTGGTGGTTGTGGTTTTGTGGGTCGATGCAAATGGGATTGAGGCAGTGTGGATGTGGAGAGGCTATCAGAGACACCAAAGGAGTGGTGAGAGAGTGATGTGTGAATGCATTTGCCGGTGAAGGGAGAGAGGGGTGTGAGTTAAGCCATATTCGAGACGTCCCATCCGTCTCTCTCGGCAGCAAAGCATGACTCTGGAAAAACATCCGATTCAACCGTTTCCTCTCAGCCAAGTCCATGAGTGTTCCAAGTTCGTGCAGCCTAGATAGACAAACAAACTCACAGAAATTGCATCCCAAGGCCTGGTTAGGCTCGATGCAAGCATCCAAACATGCCCATACTCACACACATGCAAACTGAGAGCATATCTATCCCGAGACCTCCTATACGATAATTATGTGTCAAGATGCTGCTCCATGGTATAGGGCGCACGGGACCGGGCCGGCCCATTAGCAATTCCAGCGAAGGGAGCTTGAGGGCGTAGTGAGCGGGGGAGAACATAGCACTGTAGCAGGTCGAAGTAATATAGTGAACCGACACTATAGGGGACCAACTGAAGCGAGCCGGTACTGTAGCGGCTTGCCACTGTAGGGCGTCGTTATTGTAACTACCGTTTAAATAAATTTGAGAACCCATTTTGCAATGCAAACAGTTTTCGTATTTTATGAACTTTTATTGAAATTCCATTTAAAAAATTGGTAACATTTTTGTAGACCATGAATATTTTTGGAAAATGTGAACATTTTTTTTCATAAATCATTTTTTAAATCAGAACATTTTTGGGAAATTATGAAAAAAATTGTAAATATAAATATTTTCTGAAGTTCCTAACAATATTTAAAAACATGAATATTTTTTGAAAATCCCAAAAATATATTGACAACACGAGTTGTTTTAAATTTGTAAACAAACTTTTAAACCAGGATTTTATTTTGAAGTTCGGTACAAATTTGAAAATCAGGAATATTTTTTGAAAATTTAAGACATTTTTAAAAGCGAAATTTTATAAAAAGGAAAAAAATATAAAAGTAAAAAGAAACAGCAGAAAAATAATAATAAATAACAGATATAGCAAAACCGGAACCTGCTTGAAGGATCCAAAAATCAGAAAAGCTGGAATAGCTAAACGGGCTGGCCCACTCACTCCCTTTGGAGTGCGAAGTCTTGGTGGACGGGTACATTGGTGGACTTTATTTCAAATGATTCAGAAATGATATTTCCAAGTTAAAAAAATCAAAGGAAACTTATACATATTCGCGTGGAGCCCGTCCACCGTGGATTAAGTTTAAAAAACATATTTCCACATCAAAGGAAACTTATAAAATGTTTATTCTTTTAAAGTCCACCGTGGAGCCCGTCCTGCATTTGCTCTTTTTGGGTATTTTGCCGCAGTAAGCAGTAAATAGGAAAACGCGATCCATCCTCCCATGCACATGATTTTAGCAGAGTAAACGGTGCACATGCTTAGATGCTTTGGCAGAGCAGCACGTATTTTTCCGTGCAAAGAACACGGAACCAAAGGCAAGCGGTTGGTGGAATGGACCAGCTAGTTGTTAATTTTACAAGTCTGTCTCGGTACGGAACATCGCCGGCCGGCACTTATCTATGTACGGAGGAAAATGAAATAAATTACATGAGTGGAAGATAAGCTGCCGTACACCTAACAGTCGACATTTTCTCCTGTATCAATCGCCCTGGTAGATCTAGTACTCTCTCTAGTTCTTTTTAGTCTGCATATAATTTTTGTCCGACGTCAAAATATCTCTACATTAATCAAATTTATAGAAAAAGTATCAATATTCACAATGCTGAATCAATATTGTTATATTCATTATGAAATTTAGTTTCATAGTATAAATATTTGGCATTGTAGATGTTAATATTTTTTAATATAAATTTAAACAAAATTTACAAAACTTGACTTAACACAAATCTAATACGTGGAATAAAAAGGATCGAAGGGAGTATGCAATATCTTAATCAGTAGCAGATATGAACTGCACCAGATAGGTTCTCCGCACCATAACTAAACTTTGTCTAGCCTTTTTCAGGAAATTGAACCAAGAAAGGCTAGGCTTCGTACAATATTCCAGGATCACATGCACCATCTATGGCCCTTGGTCCGCGCATGAGACGACGTGCCATTCCACGATTAGCTGAGATGACGAGATATGAGGCATAATGGGGTCCATTTACAGCATATATTGCAATGCTTCTTTCCAAACGAACCTCAGGTGACCAACTCCCCACACAGACACACACATTGCTCTCTTCTTCTCTCAGCTAGTAAGAAATCTCCGGCTCGCCGGCCAGCGTGGCTTCTCTCTGCTTAGTTAACCTTCTGAATCTCCGGTTGTACGTCATGGTCCGGGGAAAGACGGTGATCGAGAAGATCGAAAACACGGCGAGCCGGCAGGTGACCTTCTCCAAGAGGAAGAGCGGGCTGTTCAAGAAAGCCAGGGAGCTGGGCGTCCTCTGCGATGCGCAGGTAGCCGTACTCCTCTTCTCCAACACCGGACGCCTCTACGACTACTCCAGTTCCAACTCCGGGTACACCACTGTTTATAGATCTATCTATCTATACTTTCAGTACTTTGCGGGCTATTCAGCTAGATGTATGGATGTTTTAGTTGATATGTTCTATTGATCTATATATTGCCTCTTAGTTAATTTCGAACCTTTGCTACTCACGATTGTGTGACCTATATGGGGCTGGATGTGTCTTCCTAAAATACAAGATCCAAATACCCACTGTATTTATCTCCTTTTTCGGAGGATGCTTGGTAATAAATTTCGCTAAAGAGCACAGACATGCCAGATAGACTGATTTTGCAAACTCATCTCTAGCGACAGTTAAATAGTAATCCATATTAATTTAGGTCTCCACCAGCCAATGCTTCGAGCCAAATTAATCCATTTCTTCATTCCACCCAAGAACGTTGGTTTTCAAGGAGAGAATATGAAATTAAAAAGACTTGATGCTTTTTCTGAATCTTGAATTCTTGATCAGTATTTTTCTCAATCTCAACTTTGTTACACCTTACTGCTCCTAATTAGTTTATTGGCGATATTTTACTTTCCTACTTCGCAGAGCATAGCGAAGTCCACTCGTCTCCTTTCTCTATATTGACGATCGAGAGATGTCACCATAGTAAAAGGATGAGCTGGAATTTTGCTTGCCTTACTTGTATGAGATATGAGCAGGTCTGGTGGTTATTTCTTGATATGTGTAACCTTAGTTAAGCTTGTGGTTTAACAGTGTTATTTGGTGATGCATTCTGAAGTTCTCATTCATCTAGGAACCAAAGCATCACATATTGAAGAAAACATTGCATTTTACACACTTCAACTTCACAGTGTGCATGCGCCCCTACAAAAATAATTAATGACACCATGTTATCTTCCTTTGAAGTATATTTTAAACTGGACATAAAAAAGTAAACAACACATGATGATATTTCCAGTTCCCCGCTCCAACTATATTAATCTACATACTATTCACACGAGTCACATTATTTTCTCTGTCCAACTTATTTTCCACTACTAACTTTGTGAAATACCTCTGTGCTTATTTTTATGCTCTCTCAAATTCTTGACCTCCAACCTTTCCTCCATTTTATCCCCAAATAATATTGACAAGTGCATTTTTACGAGAGATTGACAAGTACTTTTGACTACCTTTTTATGTAGGGATCATTAGACAAATAAACTCAAGACACTAATGCATACATCTTTCCTTTCTATTGGATGTTTCCAACATTTAACACCCTCTTGTATGGTTCCATCAAAACAAAAACACCCTTTTGTATATACTCTGGTAATCAGTGTTGAAATGTAAGATACGAATATATAAATATGTTTAATAATATTTAGGTTGATAATATGAAAACAACGAATTATGTGGAAATATATATCAAAATGTTACCCTTTGATTTTAGAAAAATAATATATGCACATACTATGCCAACACATTCATTCAAAACCGTGTCCCATACACATTGTATAACCATGGAAACTATGGCCGTAGAATCATGCCAGCATGCACTGGCACACGTGTACCTCTCTTCGACAAAAAACTTCACAAAGTGTGCATAATTATATCTTCCTCATTTGTAAGATAAGAGATTTAGTTTTTATTTAATATTATAATAAATTATCTCTTGTTTACAGGATGAAATCGCTATTGGAAAGATACCAACATGTTAAGGAGGGTCAACAGCTCATGAGTGCAAGCACAGAAGCTAAGGTATGACTCATGTTGTTTATGTTTACTTCAATGATCACTGAGTCTATCCTTCATATCTTCTACTATCCCACCTTCATGCCATGTGGATACCATGCATGGCATAGCTATCCAATTATGCTATCATAACTTTAGAAATGTACCTTCTCATATGGCAACAAAGATGGAAATTAATACCAAGAATCATGACGGAATGGGCCGTCAACCACCTTATCCTTGATGTCTTGCCTTAATTTGATTATCCATTGCCAACACATTGTCCTGGGCACCGCAGTAACGCGCTGCTGCCCAAGGTTGCTAGACTAATTTCAATCTACTATGTTATAACTTTGTTCCACAATAACCAATAATTAAGATTTTTGTATTGTTTTGATGCACCCATATAATGTGTAGTATTATTTTTTACCTCAAAGTGCACTATTAGCTAATGAATTTACAATACCGGTAGAAATCAAACTTCATGGATTGCAAATATGAATTAACAGGGAAAAAACAAATTTTGATTTGATTACTAGAACATTATGATGTTAGGGCACATCAGAGTTAAGGGAGGCAACACTCTTGTTGTTAAAAGATTGTCTTAGAAGCCATGCACGGGTGGGGCGGGGGTGGTGTAGGAAGTTATCTATATTGGCCAAATATTGAACAAAGCAACGCTATAGGCTTTGTGATGAAAGTGGGATGTAAAACCAATTATAAATAAAGCAAATAACATCTCATGTGTTGCTCTAGAAACCAACGTTGTTTGTATACGTACTGACTGTTATATATGTTAGCTTAGTGGTGTTTAATTCTCGGTGCCTTAGATTTTCATTGTAGTGAACGGAAGCTTGGATGACATAGAAAATGGATAAATATTCTCTATCCCAAAATTTAAGGAGATCACATTACCAACATCTTTCACAAAGGAAAATAATATGGTAATGATCTCTAACGCACCCACTTGATCGGTTAGTGATACATATATGCATATTTTAAAGATTGGTTCATGTTGCTCTTGTAATTCTACTGAGTAGCTATTTCATTATTTCACCTATAATTGTACAAAACCACAACAATATAGTTTGTCTCCGTTCGGTTGTTTTATTTTAAGTTCTAGAGCATAAATACATTATTCTAGGACATTAAGTATTGCTATATGTATGTGACTGTCCATTTACAGTTTTGGCAAGCAGAGGGAGAACGTCTGAGGCAGCAACTACATAACTTGCAAGAAAATCATAGGTATGCCAAGTAAATTTATGTGAGTGATGTACTAAAATTAATTAAGAACGAAATGGCTACTGGTTTGGCATGTGCAATACTTTGAAATAGCATAAACTGAAATCATTAATAGATGTAATATTCATACTCAGAAAACAATTTTAACACATTTGCACTAAATTGCTAAACCACTTCAGGCAGTTGTTGGGACAACATCTATGTGGCTTAGGTTTGGAAGACTTGAGTGGTTTAGAGAAGCAACTGGAAACGAGCCTGCATAACATTCGACTAGCAAAGGTAATGCTTAACGTTCCCATGATCGTGCATCTTTGTGGTGGCACTAACCATATTGTTCTTTCCAGGATAAACTTATGATGATGAAAATGATCGTGCATCTTTGTAGTGCCACTGACCCTATTGTTCTTTCCAGGATCAACTTATGATTGATGAAATTGAAGAGTTCAATAAGAAGGTTAATTTTTGATTCAACCATTGCAACACTACTACCACCATATCACAGAGGGTGGCCCGTTTTATTTCTATTTAGCATAACCTTTTTTTAATGCAGGGACACCTCGTACACCAAGAAAATGTGGAGCTGCACAAGAAACTAAATATCATTCATCAAGAGAGTATATATTTGCAAAATAAGGTGCGTAGGTATAAGAGTACCACCCACGCAAAAAATAAATAAATAAAGGGAGTATATAAGAGCACTCCACGAACATATCTTGCATGTCTGTTAGCTGTCATGCATGTTCAATTCAATTTTTCAGCTAAATGGGAAGCCAGAAGCAAATGAGGTGATTACAAGTTCTTCTAGTCGGCGCAGCATTGCTGCTCGAGATGGTGCAAATCTAGTTCATTTGGAACTCAGCCAACCTCATCATGCAGAAAGGTATGAGGAACCAGAATCACCAACATTGTGGTATGGTGAAATTTATGTTCTTTAATTTGTCTTTGCATATTAACTTTCTAAGACAAAGTAAACACAGAAGCTAACATAGAGAGCAATCTCTCCTGTTCAATGCATGCAACAGTCTTTGACTGCCAGCATAATGATGCACAAATAGGGGGCCAGAAGTTTCAACTAAAAGATCTTTCAGATGATCGACCGGAGGATTGATGTCCCAATTCTGTTCTCAATCAAATGCTAGTTGTTGTTACCCGTACGTCTACCCACGAATTGTACATATGAAATTTGATTGTGAGATTTGCAACTTGCTCCAGGTATTTTAATTTTTTGTTCTCAAAATATGACAATACTTGTGGCTAGCAAAGGAACAAGAACATGATTCCAAACTCTATAAACATGCATTCATATCCACGAACACCAGTGGGTCGTACTTCTTATTTTAAGGAACCAGCACGCCGTGTTAGGTCTGCAAAGTGCAAATTGGAACCGGTTTGGGTTTGCTTGAGTACATTTTGATCTGAGGATCGTTAACTCATTTGGCCCTCATTGCACATGTGGTTTATCTGAGGTCCTTGTGGGCCTCAATCACACGGTTTGTCCAGCAGACAATATGTATCGATAGATAAAAGTCATGATTGTTGACCCAGTCCCAATGTCGATCGAGTACTTCCGACGGCGATGACACGACGTCGAACGAGCGAGGCTGACTCTGATCGATCCACCCACGCAGTGCAAGGCTAGCTTCCTCTAGCTAGTCTGCTCCTATCAATCTACCCTTGGATATTGCAACCAAAGGAACACAACGCACGCACGCACGCACACGAAACTTGCTGATTGCCACAGGAACGTGAAGCTCCTGTTGAATACTCCCTCCGTAAAGAAATCAGAGGGAGTACTTTATTGCTTCGCCGTTGGTTGATTACGAGAGGGAGGGATAGGGCTGCACTTATATACACGTGTACAAGGCAAGCACCAAACCTATTTGGTACACAATTCTTTTTCTACTCTGACATTTTTTTTTTGCAATGTAGTACACATCAGCCAATAGGGGAATCAAGTCGTGTTTAATTCCAACAATTACTCTCATAAACATGACATCATCATGTCGCAACTTGGACGCAAATCCTTTTTCGCATCTCCAAAAACTTCTCTCGATCCAAAGCTTTGGTTAGGATGTCTGCTAGTTGATCATCGGTATAAACGTGGTTGACATTCATCTTACCATCTTCCACGCAGTCCTTTGTATAGTGATACATCGTATCAATGTGCTTGATCCTTTTGCGCCGCACTGGATCCTCGCGTAGAAAAGTTGTAAACTCGTTCTCAATGTTGAGCACCACTTGTTCGGGATCTCAATTCATTTCATAACTTTCTGTTTTTGTGATAGCCAACTTACTATGCTTCCATCGAGAAAGTATTTCACGCCCGAGATACTTTTATGGTCGTCAACAACTCATGTCGTGTTGCTATCATTGTAGCCGAGCAGCTTCACCATCTCCTTCTTCTCATCTGTCACATAGACACAACCGAAGTCGTCGTCCCTTTGACACATCTAAGTATATTCTCAATATTTGTGCAATGTTCCATAATGGATGTTTCTATGAAGCGACTCACAATACCAACATAATAGGCTAAGTCCGATCTTGTGTTCATGAGACACCTCAAACTTCTGACGACACTTCTATATTCCGCGGCATCAACCACAGGTGCTTTGCTCTTATTGCTCAACATGAGAGTACATTGAAACATCAATTCGATTGTAACCTTCCATGCCACAACTTTCAAGTACCTTTCTTGAATATGTATTATGACATAGCGTGACTCTCTCCGGCTTTTGTTGTACCTTGATCCTGAGGTAGTAACTCAATAGCCATAGATCATCCATCTTGAGAAACTCCTTCATTTGCGGCTTGAACTTTGCAATCACATCTTCATCTGCTCCAGTAATCAATAGGCTGTCGATGTAAATGCCGACTAGTAGACGATCGCTTCCTTTACATCTCTTGTACATTGCATGTCCTAGTGGGTCTTTCTCAAATCCAAGAGAAATCAATGTCCGATCAAGTTATGCTCCATGCCGGAGGGCATTGCCGTAGCTCGTACAAGACTTTGTGTAGCTTCAATATCTTGTGTTCTTCTTCCTCTTTGATGAATCTCAGTGATTGGTTCACATAAACTTCTTCCAACTCTCTGTTATGAAATGTTTGGAATGGCAAGGCGGAGGGTGAGATGGCGACGAGAAGCATCACTAGACGGGCAAGTCGACCAAATGAATGTTTGGAATGGCAAGGTGAAGGGTGTGATAGCAACAAGAAGTGGCGCCAGGGGCACAATGAGGCATGATGGATGACAGCCCATCAGGTGGCGTGAGCCGTGCACTCTCACATTTGCGCAATTGATTTATATTGTTGACGAGTACAAGTCCGACCAGTCACACTTATGCAATTGATTTATATTTTTGACGATTACAAGTCCGGTCACTTACATTTGGTGAATTGGTTTATATTTATGACGATTACAAATATGAGTGTCTGACCGACCTTCATTTAAGTAGTAGTACAACAAAGAACCAACTTGCAAGGCACCCTAATTGCAGGCCTATCTAGTAGGAGGCGGGCGCTTGCTCAACCAGCCCTTTGTGTTGTCTATATATGTGGCATGCAACCCCAAAACTCACGGGCACACATCTACTCGGCTGCTCGATTGCCTTGTGATTCACGAAGTAGTTGGATCCCCCTCGAGGTCAGGGCAAGATTTAAGTTTTAACCGTCGAAACTTACCATTTCGTACTAAGTTTCAGGAGTTGAAACTTAACTTAAAAAAAAAGATCTTCCAAACATATTTAAAATGTATGTTATTTGAAAGCCCTCATTACGAGAAACACGAATATGATGACAGCACTTAATTTGATTCTTTTTTCTAATTCAAAAGATATGAACGTTTGTAATGCCCAAAGAAAAACAGGCGTGAGGGACTCGTGCCCCCGCACCACATATCCTCTCTTGCATGCAGCCCACTAACTATGAGTTGTTTTGGGCTTGCACGGAACAAGCAAGCTGGTTTAGAAATGATGAAACGTTTAGTCCGACGCTGTTGTGATAGAAGAAGAGATCAACATAAAACGGGAGATTTGCATTATTTTAAAATAATAGGAACACACAATGACATAGAGAGCATTGCATGTATAGCACGGGCGCTCGCGTGAATTTATGTGCCCCCTCCCTCCATCGTTTTTTTAATGGTTATTATTGGTTTTTTGTTTGCTATGTGAATCCAGGTTTTGTGTTGTTCAAGCTGCTAGATGTGTACGTGCACTAGCACAGCTACTTAGCCTTTTTTTGTAAAGAAACAGTGTGATGAACAGTAATGCTCACTGTTTATTGACTATGATATTGTACATATATATCTCTCCACTCTCCTGAACAGGCGCATCATGCATGCGGGATGGTTACAATAGGCACGATGAGAACAACGCGTCCGTTGCATTAGGATGTGATCGTTCGGGAGAGAAACCGCATGTCGGTTCCAGAGGCAAAGATCCCATTTAATTAAACTAATTAATTAATCCTAACACTTTTTTCTGTGATGGAGTCACTTACATCCTGATGAAAAAATGAATTAAGTTGTGTGTAGTTATTTAGTAATTTGTGTAAATGACTATATTGTTTTTTCATCCGGATATCCGCTCCCCTGCCCCATGGGAGTCCTCCTGTCCCGAAGAGGAAGAGTCTCTGTTCGCCTGGAGGAGCAGGGGAGCGGCCGAACACCCAAGGGACGCTGCTTGTCCCCGCAGCGTCCACTCCAAGTCCCGGCCCGACGCTGCTTGTCCCCGCAGCGTCCACTCCAAGTCCCGGCCCGACGCTGCCACTTGCTCCGGTAGTGGTGACCGTGCCCGCGGTGGTCATGGCGTGTCCTAGAGTCGGGATGAAGATGAGGTCGTCGCCCCCGGTGCTGGTGACGCGCGTTGGAGCCAGGCTGTAGCCACGTGTAGGTACGTCTACGAAGATCTCTCGTTCTTCCTCTGCCGGCGTGGGTGACGACAGGTGTGTGCCGGTGGTGCGAGCGGGGCATGGGCCATATCCGCGCACACGGCACCTCCGTGGTGCGGATGGAGCGACGGGTGCAGGCTCTGGCAAGCCCATCTCGGCGTTCAGTGGCGGCGGTGCACTCGGTCCGGCGACGTCCAAACCCTGGCGGTTGTCCAACGGCGTGGCCAGGCGCCGGTTCACCGGCATGGCATGACGGCGTAGTCCAGCGGCCGCGTGATGGCATGTCTACTAGCGAAGTTCTAGTGGCGGTTAATGCCGAGGCCAGAAAGTCGTGGTGATGCCCCCCATCAATAGCGAACGAACCGACGGTGTTGTTGGGCAACAAAGTGATGGCGACCTTCTTCCCAGAGAAGACCAAGGAGAAGGGAGGCGAGGAATGGCATCTTCACCGATCCAAATCCTTGTCCGGCGAGTGTCTGTGTGGCGTAGTCACTCTCATGGGAGATACGCGTGTGATAACATGAAAAGAAACAACGTGATGAACAGTAATAATCACTTTTTATTGACAATGATATTGTACACATATATAGATATACCTCCTGAAGAGGCGTATCGCACATGCACGATAGTTACAACATACACGGTAGTATGGGCGGTGACATAAGAGAGAGGAAAGTTACTGAGACATCCCGTCTGTCTCCCGTGCTCTCCGATGCATGGCCGAGCATGGCTGTTCCGTGCAGCCCAAGATGAGATGTAGCCCAGACAACCAAACAATAGTTTTTCTTTCCGAGCCGGTTTGGCTGGGCCTAATGCAAACAACCAAACTCGATAGTTTCTTTTTACTGTGATCGAGCCACGTACACCCGGATGAAAAAAGAAATGGAGAGGCCAAGTTGAACTAATTTGGGATCGATCGGGTCGACCGACCTACGTACCTACGACCAGATGGATGGTCAGGGTCAGGTGCATGACGTCTCTCTCGGCGCCGAGGGTTTCGTCTGCATAGCCTTCATGTCCGTGTGCTAATCGTCGTTTTGAGTTCCGGTTGATCTCGAGAACGAAGTATACCCGGCTTCCTTTTTCAAGCCACCTCGCATACGTGCCCCAACTCCCAATCGGACTCCTACACCGACCCTGCATGCGACATGCTCACGACTGGCTATATATGTGTGAATCGGGAAGGCTGCTGGGATCCACAAAAAGTAGCATGGCAGCAATGGGGGCAGGCAATGCTGCCGCCCGCCCGCAGGTGGTGCGCTGCTACAGTGGCGTGGTGGGTACGGGTACGACGACGAGTACGACCACGGCATGGATTACGCACCCCCGCCGCCGGCGAGCGTGGCGGCAAGGCCCGATCAGTACGTGTACGGTGAGTACGATGAGGACTACAAGGTGTTTCCTGCGCCTGGTCCGGGCACTGTGATCGAGTCCACCTGCCATGGCTACATGATCGTGCCAATGGAGACTACGTGTGACGGCAATGGCACGGTGTCATATGGGTACGCCGACGAGTACGACCACGGCATGGATTACACACCCCCGCCGCCGGCGAGTGGCGTGGCGGCGAAGCCCGATCAGTACGTGAGGCCCAATCAGTACATGTACGGTGAGTACGACGAGGACTACAAGGTGTTTCCTGCGCCCGGTCCGGGCGCTGTGATCGAGTCCACCGGCCATGGCTACATGATCGTGCCAATGGAGACTACATGTGACGGCAAGGGTGCGGTGCCGCCGGTCTATGATGATCTGTTCAAGTGTATTGCGAGGCTCGCGGCCGTTATGTCTAGAATCTCCAAAGCTACTTAATTAGAGCCAGATGAAAAGATGTAGTGATGAAATTTGTTTCGTGTTATGTTAACATTTTTGCACGTACGGGGTATTACTTTGAGTTGTCGATGGATCATTCAGAACTAGTACTATACTTTGTGATGAGATCCACAATTTGTAATCACTTCGTTAGTTTTGGTTAAAAAAATGTTACCCGTCAACCGGCACGTCACACTTTGATGCAAGTGTGAGCAATTGAAGTTGCTAAAGTAGACATGATTTAGGCGGCTGCTACCCGTCAACCGGCTGATACTAGCCAAAGTTAAACCGGTTGACCTCTAATTAGGGGTACGTCCATCACAGCAAAACGCAGCCGTCTTCTTGCTTCTTTGTCTCGCATCCACCACAGGCAATCAATGTGACGCCTACCTCCTCTGTACTACCAACGACGGTGATGTGAAAACCGGCGACTGCAGCACCGGAGTACCAGCCGTGGCACCCGTGTCAGCGACCAAACAACAGCGGCCATGCTGCAAGCCCCTGACAAGCGAAGCGCCGGCCACTATCTGTTGCATCCCTCTCCCACACAACAAACGTTTGCTGCAAAAGATGGAGGGCGATACCGGTCACAATATGCAGCAACCTCAATGTTTGCAGGAAGCACCACGCCAGCCACCGCATGTAGCATGACGACTCCCGGCGAGCTCCATTGGAGCGCCATGGCAACACCATGGGACGCCGCAAAAGCTCCAACGCAGCACTGACAAATCCCGACTATGCTCCATTGCAACTCAGTGGCAGACCATGTGACGCGACAAAGCTCGCACGCAGCCGACGGCTCCCCGGCGATGTTCCATTACAGCACCGCACTCAGGCCATCACCGGACCGCCGTCGCAACATATCTTGTAGTCAGGGCCGGGCGGACAAAATCCGGGGCCCTGTGCGAAACTAAAAGATGGGGCCCTACGTCACTAAAAAGTGAACTACGAGCAATTATAATGTATATATGTGAAGCAATTTTTTTATAATGTATATAATATAATGTCTTACAAAACAATAGGACGTATAAAAAATCATACCTATTCAATTCCCAGTTGCTATTTATTTGAAAAACTTCAATGATATCCTCGTAATCTCTAATGAAATCTTCAATGATATCCTCGTAATCTCTAATGAAGACACGAAGTAACGATCTCTGTCAAAAATTAATTCGAAAATTAGGAATTATGAGTAGGAATAGAAGTTAATCGGAAAAAGGACTCGCTAAGCACCTGGAGGCTGGGTTCAGTCACAGATTGATTCGACGATGCAACGAGCCAACGAGTATGAAATATGGGAGAGGAAGCAGGAACAGGAAGGTCCGATGAGGCGAGGGTCGTCGTTTTTCTTTAGGCACGATCTGTTTCCATCTCACGAGATCTGTTTTTCCATCTTATTCACGATCAGGAGCCTTGGGTGATCGATGCGGTCCACTGGCAAGGCGCACGCGCTGGTGATCGATGCGGTAGTCTGTAGAGCCGAGCGTAGTGCTCGATGGCCAAAAGACATAGGCCCAGCTCCAACGCCTCGCAGCCCAGTGCGACCTTGATCTAGGTTTTTTCTTTAAAAATTACTAGGCCTACATATAAAATTTGGGGCCCCCAAAATTATGGGCCCTGTGCGGGCCGCACACTTGGCACAACAGTGGGCCCGGCCCTGCTTGTAGTAGTTGATGTCGCATCGAGCACTGGTCCACAACACGGGCGGTCGCCGGTCCCTCGCAGCACCAGCCACCTTGCAGCAGCTCGCACGTGCCCTGTTTCTTTGCATCATCCGACGCCGATGAGGACGCCTCACTTCTCACAGCGACAGCGATGCAACCGGCGGCCGTTGCAGCACCAGCGGTTGCTGCGTCGCATCACCCAGAAGGTCAATGAGTGCTGCACACGAGCACCAGTGTTTGGCTGTAGCGCTCATGTCGGAGGGAGCTCAGCGATAGGTTAGAGATGAAGAAAGGGAAACGTCGTTTGGGAAGAAAGGAGCTTCACGATCACGGGGAAGGGAATGGAGATAAGGTTGGCGGTTGGTGGGCCGCATGGAAACCTGTGTGCTTACTGCACAAAGTCCTATTTACCGGAGCCGGTAGGTACCGGTGGTTCCCCAACCAATGGAATCTTGCGACCTCAAAAGTTGTCATAAGTTGTATTTATGTGTTTTACTGTTTTTCTCTATTTAAGTGAGTGTATTTCATCATATTGGGTAAACCCACGTGATTTGACTAGCAGGGCCTATCCACGTGATTTCAACCATACCCCTCACTTTACACGTACGTCTGAGGCATGTCTCATTTCACACACAAACAGTACATACATAGCAATGCCATCATGTTTTTCAACGATCACCCTCTCTCACTTTAAATGGATTTAAAATCTTTTAAAACACATATTTGAATTAAAAAATTTATTTATTTATTAACTTTCATAGAACTGATTTGTTTTATTAAAAAACATATTTTAATCCTTTCAAAAACATATTTCACTAAAGAGTGAAAATTGGTATTACAAAAGAGTGGCATAAGCAATGTAAAAAAACATTGCAATTATTTTGAGAATTATATAACACTTCCATAGGCTAAAATAATCTAGTTTCACCCCATCGAAATATAAATTTCACATAAATTAGATTAACAACTTGCAACACCACATTGAAAAATATTTCAGGGAAGTAATTTCATATATTTCAATACACATCTCACTGAAATAACAAGTTACAAATATGACAAATAACAGATCTTATAATTCCTCGGTGTTTTCTTTTACTTATATGTTTTTTTATTATAGCTATCGCTACTAGATTTGATACATGCAACAGGCAAGAACAAGGGGAGTTTTATTGGGGAGTCCCAATACTATTACAAGCATCAGAAAAATTTCTGGCGCCGTTGCCGGGAGGGCTGCACCAGACAGACCAGGTACCTTCTGATACGTCAATTTTGCATCATGTTTTCCTACTATTATTTACAATGTTTTGGATCTATATTTTTACTTTATGATACAATTCTCATGCATTTTCTCTCTTAATATACAAGATATACACGAATAGGGAAATTGCTAGCAGTTGAAATTCTGGACATAAAAGAGCCATAACAGATATAGCTATTCTCCGGAGCTCCAAATGACCTGAAATTTTACGAAAAATTATTTTGCAATATATAAAAAATACTAAAAGGAAAAAGTACAAAAGAAGATCAACAGTGGGACCACAAGGTAGGGGGCATGCCCTACCCCCTGGGCGTGCCCTGCCCCCCATAATCGGAAAAGGTTTACTAGCATGCCACGATGATGTTGGCAAACGCCATGATACCTGTTGCGTTCCATTCGCCGTGGCATTGCCGAGTACTTGCTTCGGGGGCGCGCGACAAATGTTTTGCCACATGGCATATCCCCATCCATCATGGTGTTGCCCTGTTCCAGCGCCGAGGAACTCAGCAAATGTTGCTGTGCTTGCCACCGCCATTAACATGTCGTGTTTGCCAAGTGCTTGCTTTGAGGGCGCGACACAAATGTTTTTCCACATGGCATGTCCTCATTCATCGTGGTGTTGCCCTGTTCCAGCGCCAAGCAACTCAGTATATGTCTCTTCGCTTGGCACCGCCTTTAACGTGTCGTGCTTGCCGAGATCACTCTACACGGCACTCGACAAAGCTGTTTATATATGCATGTTTGCCGAGTGCCTGTGGAAAAGAACCTCGGCAAATTAATTTTGCCATGAGACATCAAGCCGAGTCGGTGTTTGACGAGTGCGCTTTCTCGAATGTCTTTGGCGCTTGGCAAAAATGGAAATTTCAGTAGTGAGTAGGAGATAGGAAATCATATCTTGTAGACATTGGCCTTTTACGTCACGTATAGCACATGTGTACCGTGAATCCATGATCCTAGGTAGGCTGATCCTAACCCTAAAAAAAGCTTGGCTGATCTGGTACTAAATATAGTATACTGTATAATTAAAACAAAATAGTGAATCCGTAAATCCACGATCCGTGACCGTATGCTATGATCGAATACTAGTAGGATTCGGCGACAGAGTACGTTTCGGAGGCGTACACTCACGTTAGCCATGGTAGCGTTGGAAATGAAATATATAGCTTTATAAAATCATCACAAATTTGACACCCCGGCCCTTCCGTATTCTTCATCTGTCCAGCCGCCGGACGTGAAGAATTAGGCAACCAATAAGAAGGAAGCCGAGGCAGCTCCCACGGCCAAGAAGATGAGGGCAGCCAAGAGGCGTAGGTCTGATGGGACCGCCGGACGCAGGGCACGGAAAAGGGCTCGCGATCTCCCGAAGCCCACCCAGGGCGATCTCATCAGCAGCCTTCCCGATGCCATCCTTGAGGTCATCATCTCCCTTCTCCCCATTAAGGACGGCGTGCGCACGCAGGCCGTCGCCCGGGGATGGCGTCCGCTCTGGCGCTCCATGCCTCTCGACCTCGACGGCACCGACATCTGCTCCAACAAATATAAGCGCATATCCGTCGTCTCCAGCATCCTCCGCGACCACCTTGGACCGGCCGGCCGCTTCACGTTTGAAAACATCTGCCTCCGCAAATCAAAAAAAGGGTACGCCAAGGATGACGCTCAGATCGAGCGCTGGTTCCACTCCCGGTGCCTCCACAACATCGAGGAGCTTGATATCAGCTTCCAGCTGTTGGGTAAAGCAGACGTGTCCAGCAACCGGTACCCGCTGCAATCGTCCGCGCTCCACTTGGCGCCGACTCTCGTCGTGGCCGGACTTGGAGTGTGCAGGTTCCCAAGTGAGAATGCACCTTGTCTGAATTTCCCCCTCCTCCGGCAACTCACTCTGTGGAGTATTAGCATCTCGGAGGAAGCCTTGCATGTGCTGCTCTCTGCCTGCCATGTTTTGGAGACCCTATTTCTGGAGGATATTCGTGACGTCGATTGCCTTCGTGTTAGCTCGCCAACTTTGAGGATCATCTGGTTCATCGCTACTCACTTGGGAAGACAAGAATTGGTTATCGAGGACGTCCCTCACCTTGAAAGGCTACTTTGTCCAGCCTTAGATGGTGAGACTATTCGAGTACATAAGGCGCCTAAAGTGAAGATATTGGGGCCTTTGTCACCCCACGTTTCCAAAATCGAGATTGCAAACCTAATCTTGCAGGTAGCGGCACCACCCTTATTGTCTCTTGCATTGAACAAATCCTAGACGATGCAGAATTGTTTCTAATGTCCATGCATTGTTTTCTTTAGGGAACGATCCCACCCAGCTTGAGCCATTCGATATGCACTGTGAATATTTTGGCTCTCAAGTTTGCTGGCCCAGATTTGAATGCGGTTCTCAATATCCTCCAGTGCTTCCCCTGGTTGGAAAAGCTCCATGTCATTGTAAGTGACCATTTTGTTCGCTTTAAATGATAAATGAATACTTAATTCGCATTGTATTCTAAGTCAACTAGTTAGCAACTACTTTAACATATATCTGTTGTGCCCTTTCGCAGTGGGACGACACCTTAAAGGTGGAGATGATCGACATGCATCAGTATGATGTTAGGAATAAACCGTGTGTGTGCGGATGTGCGTCGCGTGTGTGTGCGCGTTCCTGTCCGTGGTCACCAGCGTATGTGTGCGTGTGTGTTTGGGTCGAGTCTAGCCGGTTTGTGGCGATCGTATGGCGATCGAGATAGCGTGCAGCAGGTGCAACAGGAGGAACCTGGCGTCCAGGTCGGGCGGACGAGCAAGCCGGGCTCACGATCGATGGAAGACCGGATCGCTAGGAGGCTCCGTTAGCGCTGTGTTTCTGTTAGCTACAAACCTGGCTGTGATCTGAGTTTGGTAGAGCGTCCAGGTTGTTATACGTAGGTTGTTAGGCCAGATACGATCTGGTGTGTCCAGCTTTATATAACAGGAGAAAGAGGGCGTTTGGCGCCGGGGCGTACGTTGCCAGAAACATGCGAGTCCCTGTTTGCTTTCATCTACCTCCGTCCTTGAAAACCAGATCGAGCTAGCTAGGGTTAGACCCAACAATTGGTATCAGAGCCTCGTTTGTTCCTCTGCTCGTGGCCATGGCGATCGTCCCGCACGGCGCCGGGGGGGAGCACGGTGTCCATGGCGATGCCGATGCTCACACCGAGCAACTACACGGTGTGGGCGATCAAGGCCGAAGCCATCCTTGACGCCCAGAACCTCTGGGAAGCGGTGTCGCCTAGGGGTGGACTAACGAGCAGCTCGGCTCGTTAAGCTCGTACTTGTTAAGCTCGTGCTCGTTAAGGCTCGGCTCATTAAGCTCGTTAAGATTAACGATCAGAAAACCCTGCTCGGCTCGGCTCGTTTGAAGCTCATTAAACTCGTGAGCGCTCGCGAGCGCTCGTTAAAAGATTATAATGTGTTACGATATACATGATGAATGTGTAGGTGCAGTTTTCAAGACGAAATATGATGGCTATAAAAAGAAATGCAGTAGCTTGTTGTCTCGTATGTCGATTAGATTTAATAGATGGGCTAAGGTGCTATAAAAGTTTGTCACGTAAAATGAAAATATGTGTTGTGTTGTTACTAACGAGCTTAATGAGCTAGCTCGCTCGTTAAGCTCGTTAAGCTTAATGAGCTGAAATCAATGATTGGCTCTGTTCATTAAGAAGCGAGCTACGAGCTTAACGAGCCGAACTATCGAGCGCTCATTAAGCTCGCGAGTTACGAGCTTTTGATCCAGCCCTAGTGTCGCCGGCCGGTGACGCGGCGGTCTACGCGGGGAAAAACAAGATGGCGAGGGCGGTGTTGTTCGGTGCGCTCTCCAAAGACTTGTTGATGCAGGTATCGATGAAGAAGACAGCGACTGAGGTATGGGCCAGCTTGAAGACGAGGTTCGTCGGCGCCGATCGGGTCCAGGCGGCGCGGCTCTCCACTCTCCGTGGCGAGTTTGATAACCTGCGCATGGAGGAGGGGGAGGCGCTGGACGCGTACGCCGGCAAGATCGGCGGCATGGCAGCAAGGTATGCTGGCCTCGGCTCGACGCTTGGCGACGCCGCCATGGTGAAAAAACTGCTCGACACGGTGCCCGATCGGTTGTATGCCGCGGTGGCCGGGATCGAGCAGTTCCGCGACGTGGACACGATGGCGTTCGATGAGGCGTTGAGCAGGCTCAAGGCGTTTGACGAACGCTTACGTCGGCGCACGCAGGACAACGGCGGACGAGGCGGCGATCAGCTGATGTTCACAGCGGCCCAGTGGGAGGCACGGCAACGTCAGCGCGGCGGCGGCCTCGACCACGATGACGGTGTGAGCAGCGTGGCCTCGGGCACGAGATGGCGGCGCGGGAAGTGCTACAACTGTGGCGTTCGTGGCCACTTCTCCCGTGACTGCCGGCAGCCGAAGAAGGACAAGGCGCTCATCGCCGACGTCGACGAAGAACCTGGCCTCCTGTAGGTCACAGTTTAGGGGGAGATTGTTAGGAATAAACCGTGTGTGTGTGGATGTGCGTCGTGTGTGTGTGCGCGTTCCTGTCCGTGGTCACCAGCGTATGTGTGCGTGTGTGTTTGGGTCGAGTCTAGCCGGTTTGTGGCGATCGTATGGCGATCGAGATAGCGTGCACCAGGTGCAACAGGAGGAACCTGGCGTCCAGGTCGGGCGGACGAGCAAGCCGGGCTCACGATCGATGGAAGACCGGATCGCTAGGAGGCTCCCTTAGCGCTGCGTTTCTGTTAGCTACAAACCTGGCTGTGATCTGAGTTTGGTAGAGCGTCCAGGTTGTTATACATAGGTTGTTAGGACAGATACGATCTGGTGTGTCCAGCTTTATATAACAGAAGAAAGAGGGTGTTTGGCGCCGGGGCGTACGTTGCCAGAAACATGCGAGTCCCTGTTTGCTTTCATCTACCTCCGTCCTTGAAAACCAGATCGAGCTAGCTAGGGTTAGACCCAACATATGAACCCCAATCCAATCAAATGCCTTGAGAGCCATCTCAAAGTACTGGTGTTGAATAATTACATAGGCGACGAGGAAGATATTGGCTTTGCCAAGTTCTTTGTTTCGAATGCGAAAGTCGTAAAAGAAATCAAATTTGGAGTGTCTAATGAGATTGGGAACGATAGGAAATGGATGAGTAATCAAGTCACGCTGCTAGAGGTCGAAAATAGAGCTTCTCAAGACGTTCAGTTGAAATTCAGCACTGGTTATTCTCACTTGGGGACCTACGTGGATACAAGTGACTTACCAATTGCTGACCCCTTCGACTGTCGTTTTAACTTTGCCAATGGGGTAGATTGAATAGTAAAATCGAAAAAAAATGGATGGTTTGTGTTCTCAAAAGAAGAGTATGGATGCAACCACGTTTATTGTAGTGTTCGTCGAGCCCTGCTCCAGTGCTCCCCCCTAACTTAATTTCGGAGGGGTATTTTTGTCCCCGCGAATTTGTTTTTTTCCTGGCCCGCCACAGCCCAGATCCAAGCCCTGTCAGGCCCTGTATAACCCCGACCGTATACGTATAGTACCATGGTCCGAAAAAAAATACATCACATGACCCCACGTCCATGTAAGACCTGCCGAATCCAATCATTCACGCGAGCAGCTCCATCAATCTCGCGAGCATTGACGCAGCTCCATAAGTCACGTAGTAGATCTCCAGCGGCGGCTATCTCGTCGCCGGCGATCCCGTCGGACAGCGGGCGCGACAACATCGTGAATCTCCAACGAGCGCGCACAGGTACCGCATCCCGCGTCCCCCCTCTAGTCTCGCTCGCGGCAACATCGAACGAACTACCGCCGCCAGTGGTAGTGGTTAACCTAGCGGGGCGGGTAACCATGCTACCCGGCGGCGCATGCGATCGTGGATCTTGTTCCGGTAGTGCTGCTCCTCATGATCTGGGTTCACGTAGCGTCGGTTGCCGTCGGCTGTGCGCACCACCGGTATCGTTATTTGATGTGGCGGCTAACCTAGGTATCCGGCGGCAGAGGTAATCACAGATCAAGCAAGCTTTTGAGATCGTGCAGTTCCTCCCGATTGAAAGTGATCACGACGGGTGTCGTGGCCATCTTCCTTACTAAGTTGGGCAGATCTGAACGGCCTCGGTTGCAGTTGTTTACATAACATCCGTGATCGTGTGCTATGTGTTTTACATTTCATCATTGATAATGTTTGCACATGTGATGATACATAATATTGGTTGTAGGAAATGGCGGACGAGGAGTTAACTGGTATCATGGTAGACATGGAGTTTGGAGAACTGATGAAAGACTGGATAGAAGATTGGTCAGATGATGAAAATTCAGATCGTGAAGATCGGTCAGAGAATGGGAACGAATGGGACGATCTTAATGTGAGTGGCATTGTCATGTTGTAATTTTTTGGTGGCATCCGACAACATTAAATCTTTGTGTTGAAAATTTATAGATCGATGAGCTTAATGATGATCAGAAAAACAACTCGGAGCTCTCGAATGAAGATTACATTAATCAGGTGCGTAAGTGAAAATTTTTGTTGGCATGCAAATTGAATTTCTTCTGGAATATTATATGATAAGTAATTATGTATTTGTGTTGTATTTTTCAGTTCATTTCCGACTGTCATAATGCGTACGACTATTACGGTGAATCCGACGCGGAGACAGGCCTTAACGACGAATCATTAGATGCACCTGGTTCTGGGGAGTCCGAGTCATCGGTCATCATGAGTGAGGTATGTGTGTAATCAATGTTCTATGGAAGTAAGTAATGTTAAACCTTAGAAATCTGTTTTCATGGCTGTGGTTTGATTGTGTAGGTGACACAAGATGATGGGGCAAAAAATGTCCAAGATACTGCCAGTGCAGATGATGAGGGATATGTTCATGCAGATAATGGAAATGACCTTTACGTCTCATGATGCTGCGTATGCTTTCTACAACAGCTATGCTAGAGATAATGGTTTCAGCATTAGAAAGAATAAGGTCAGGTATAGCAAAACAGAGTCACGTCATATGCATTATAGGCGGTTTGTTTGTTCAAGACAAGGGAAACATGACAGCAAGTTGCTAACCGAGGAAGGACACAGCCGTAGGCTCAGAGCCGAGACACGCTGCTTTTGCGAACCGCACCTGACCGTCAAGCTTGACCAAAAGCGTGGGGTTTGATATGTTGAAAGTTTTGAGGACAAGCATAGCCATATGTTGGCAGGACCGGACGAGGTACCTTTTCTGTGGTCCCACAGAAAAATCAAAGAGTACCAGAAGCATGAGATAATGTCCATGGGAGCTGCAGGGATTAGAATTCACGACATGATGGATTGCTTCATCAGCAAACATGTATGGTACGACGGTGTTGGTTTTACCAGGCGTGAAATATACAACCTTTGCGCCAAGGAGAAGAGGAAGCTGCTTTCAAAAGGTGATGCTGCCACAGCCATAGGCATCATGGCCAGTAGGAAACAGAGGGATCCTAGCTTCTTTTTCGAGTACAGGCTAGATAAAGAAGGACATTTGAATAGGATGTTCTGGTGCGACTCCCAGTCTCGTCATGACTATGAGGACTTCGGCGACGTGCTTGTATTTGACAGCACATACAAGATGAACCGCTATGATATGCCATTCATACCTTTTGTTGGTCTTAACAATCACCGGAAGACCACTGTTTTTGGTTGTGCCATAGTTTCAGACGAGACCGAGGAGACATACGTGTGACTTCTGCAGACTTTTTTGAGGTCCATGTGTCAAAAGATGCCTAAGAGTGTTATCACAGACGCCGACGCTGCGATGATCAAGGCAATTCGCGAAGTCTTGCCAGACGTGTGGCACCGTATATGTACGTGGCACATAGAGAAAAATATGAAGATTCACCTCAGTCACAAGTCCTTGAAGGAGTTCCGAACTCTTCTGTACTATAGCACGTCCACGGCAACGTTTGAGGAGAGATGGCACGCATTTTCCAAAAGATGGCAGTCGTAAAAAACTGTAACATGGTTGAGGCGGATGTATAAGAAGAGGAGACTGTGGGCCGCGGCATATCTAACTGAGGGGTTTTGGCTTGGCATGAAAAGCAACCAACGGAGTGAAAGCCTGAACTCATGCCTTCACCTCCACCTAGACGGTGAAATGACCCTGGTGGATATGATTTTGCACTATGAGAACGCTGTTTTGCGTATCCGTGAAAACAAGGCGTGAGATGACTGCACGACCTCACAGAGTTTACCGGTGCCAGTTACTAGCTCGAGGGGACTTGAGATAGCTGCTTCTCACGTCTTCACTCCAGCAAACTTCTATATGTTGCAAGATGATCTTAGAAAAATTGACGGCATGGAGATTGTAGAAATTAAGCTGGGAGACGGATCACAACAGTACATCGTGGCCTGGAAGAATAACCGGAAGCGCCGTTTTTGGGTGGAGTATACACCAGTAAATTCCGCAGAAACTATAAGGTGCAGCTGCATAAGAATGATTCGAAAGGGTCTACCTTGCAAGCACATATTCCATGTACTGAAGCACTTGAACATATCTGAAATACCAAAGTGTTTAGTTCTTATTCGGTTCACGAAAGAAGCAAGGTTGGGACTGCCCGCGAGGCGCACAAGCGATCTGTTGGGATTTGGTTGGACCGGGGCCGGTGAAACAATGAAATATAGCCAGGTCAGGGTGTTAGCGTCTGAAGCTATGCATGCGGCATGCAAACACCCTACTTTGTGGGATCAATTACAGGAGAGTTTAAAGGCTGTGATAGCTAAGAGTCATGAGTATGATCTGCTACAGGAAAATTTGTTGAAGCAAACAAATGACATCAGTAAGTGTGCAGTTGAATATGTGGACGATGGTGAAGGCAACATGATTGAGGTTAAAGATCCTATGAAAGTGTCAAGAAAAGGTGCAACAAAGGCAGATGAGAGCCGCCCTGTCTCGAAAAATGGTAGACCACTCTCTTTTGATGAGTTGAAAACCCGGTGTGGCGCTTGCAAATTGGTAGGACACACTAGACGTAGCAAGAAATGCAAACAAAATCAGAAGTAAGTGTTTGTATGCATTGTGGATTATTAAAGTTCGTATCATTCATTAACTTAGCTTTTCTTCTATCAGGTGCAGAAAAGTGGAGAAGGAACAAGAGTAGAAAACTTGCTTCAATTATTTACTGTGTTAATCGGCCGGCTCATACTTCGGCTAAGGTAGCTGTAGGCGCTTGTGTTTCTTTGGTTTGGAGGCTTTGGCCCCATGATTGTATCCTTAGTGTATTAGCAGACGAGATCCCAGTCTTTGTTTAAATAAAGTAAGATGTTTCCCTGTAAACAAAAATCAAAAAATTCTTTACTGTGTAATGACCGGGGCTGTGTAATGACCGGGGCGGGAGGTAGAAAGAATATTATTGTACATTTCCCCTGCCCACATCCTAAATGCCATTAAATAAGTAACTGTACCACTCTCCTCCCCACCACACACTCACCCACCTCCCACGGGCGCCGGTTCGAACTCCCCTCTTATCCCCACCTACAGTAGATCGAGAATACCCTCGCCGGCGACCGGTGCAGCCGCCTCCATGGAGAGAAGCCTCGGCTGGCAGAGAGCGATGATTGACCTCGCCGGGGATGACGAGGGGTGGCGCGCGCAGTTGACGGAGGTGTGCGGCTGGTTCCCCAGCACGGAGATGTTGGTCAACCACGCGCGTGGCCTCGTCAAAGTCCTCACCGATGCCGAGAGGAAGCGCGCCTTCCCCTACGGCCGCGGCGTCCCGCCGGCTGTCCTACTCGTGTGGGCAATGCGAGAGGCCACGCTGAGTGACTCCCCTGTTCAGCGCGCAAGGTGGTGGATGTACCGCTCCACCACCATGACGCTGCGGCCAGATTCAGCACGCGTCGCCTCGAGGGCGGACCGTGTCGACGTCGAGCTCGCTGTCCCTGCGCCCGTCAGCCCGGACTACCAAGTCCACCATGTGTCGAAGCCAGTGCTGCCATTGGACCATGAGGAGGGCGAGGAGGACGCTTTGCAGATGGTAGCGCCGGTCGCCGTCAAGGGTGACAAGACAATGCCCATCGACGTCGAGCTCCTTCCCCTCCTCCCTGGCATAGTGAAGGTCGAAGAAGAGGAGGTGGCTCAGGATCAGGTGGCGCAGCTGTCCAACAGAACGGTGGTCAAGAAGAAGGCTTCTCCGTGTGTGGTGCGCCGCTCACGCCGCCTCAAATTTCTGAAGAAGTGAAGATGGGCACAGTTGCTGAAAGAGGAGGAAGATGCTGATTATCTTAAGTTAGGTATGTTGTTATATGTTTCAGCATATAAGTTAACATTATTTTGGGTTTGATGTTGGTTAGGTATGCTTTTATATGTAAGCATATAAGTTATGCAATCGGTACGGTTTGATCGGGTTCTTTGTGGCTGAAGAACTAAATATCTACTGCTCACCCTAAGTGCCAAGTTCAGTTAAATTTCTGAATATTGAATATGTATTGTTGTTTTGCTTCAGTGTTGCATGGAAGCTGCTAGATGTTGCTCCTATGTTGCAACAAGACAATGAACTAGTCTGCTACATAAATCAGTAGTGTTGCTAGGTGATGTGCCCATGTGCATCACATACCAAATATAGAACATGCCAAAAGTGCATTGTCTGTCAAATACAGGACATGCCAAAAGTGCATTGTCTGCCAAATATAGAACATGCCAAAAGTGCACTATCTACCAAACATGATGGCCCCATGTTATTTATGCTGCAATCTCTATTACACTTTGCCCATAAAATGAATAGCAAATAATTTAGCATCATTTCATCATGTCAATTACAATGATGTCAATAACTTTATGAACAATCTACTTGCTAACTATGACAGCAATCATAATGGCAAGCAGGCCAAGATACAGAAGACCTACAAATCCTAAAATCCTATCCCTATAGAGCAATATCTCCTTGTGCATCTTAACCATTGCCCTCTTTTCTTTCTCATTCCTTTTAATGTCAGCTTCATATTCTGTAATCTTAGTCTCCAGTTTCTTGTTCTTCATGGCAAGATACTTAATGAATGACTTTGCTTTGCTATCCCACTCCCCATCAACCCATTCAACATACTCAGAAGTGATATCATCCTAAATAAATCATGAGCAATTCAAGTCATTTTATAACTGAACTTGTCGCTGCAAGCGTTAGACACTGAACTTTTTGCAGCTTGACCGCAATAGCAGTACTAGTTTGAAGATCATGCTCAGTAGACTAACCTCAAACACACATCCCCCGAGTGCGCTGCCAAAATTGTCTGCATCTATGCAGACACGGCCACTAGGAGTTTCCTGATGACCACATAGATGGAGATTGTCATGGCCACAGGTGATTGGGCGATAATGCTGGGATGTAAAGAACAACGGTAAAGAACTTACCTTTTTGCCACCAAAGTGCAGGACTGCAGAAACCCTAGCCGTGGGTTCTCCCGGCCCGCCGCCGCCCACGAAACCCCCGTCCCCTGTTCCACTAGATCCGCCGCCGCTGCCTCCTGTGCCACTGAATCCGGCCCACCTGCTTGCAGGACCCAGGGTTCGACCTAACTTGCGGTCGCCACTGCTCTTCTCCGCCGTAGCCGCCGCCGCCCAACGCCCAGCTCGCTGTCATGCTTTCGCCGTCGAGATTTGGAGGCGCAAATAGAGAGGGAGGGCTAGGGATTTGGAAAGGGAAACGAGAAAAGGGGAAAGATCGATGTGAACCTAGCAAAATGGGCTGGTGTAGCGCTGCCGGGAAGATAGCCCACCTGTGGGGCCCCTCACGTGGTTAGATGGGCCGTGCCTGGCATTATGGTGAGTACAGAAAAAGTTAATTATACATATAATAAAAAAACTACGGGTTTGTAAAACAAACTAAAAAAACATGATGCCTGATAACACGCGATAGAGCCAACGAGCTGACATGACTAATTTTGATGAGTGTAATATTACATTTTGGCTCGATATATTTACTTATCTACCATGACTACTTCTCATAATAATGTGATGAGGAGGAATTACTAGGAGATTATGCAAGATGATGACATGCAGATAGCTAAGGCAGAATGCTAAGCTTGGTGGAGTTTAAAAAAAAGTTAAGATTGTGAAAATTTTAATATGAAATTTACGAGAGCAGTTGAAGAGAAAAATAAAATATTATAAAAAATTGGAGAAGGAGAAAAATATTAAGCAAGAACACTTGATAAGTGAAGCCGTGAAAAATACAGTTATAAAAAATTGGAGAATGAGAAAAATATTAAGCAAGAACAATTGATAAGTGAAGCCAAAACTTTATTGGTACGACCAAATTGTCTTCTCCGAGCGAATTTTATGACCGAATTGTCTTGTACGAGCGAATTGTCTGACAGACACATACACATGCATGTGCCCTGTTTATTACATAAAAATTATAGAACCCCTAAGATAATCATGCCGTCGAAACCTTCGACCGGACTAAATCCAAACCACTAAAACTTCAATCTTGCATGCCGCATGAATTCTTCAGGCGCCTTTTCCTTGCGATTTCGCGAATTTTTTTCTTCACACACTCCATCGAGTTTGAAGGTTACATAATCAACTCTGCGACGAAACGTCTTCTCCTTGCGTCAACGGTGGCCTACAAAAAATGACATAAAGGTTACATGAACCGAAGTTGCTACACCACCATAGTAGCTAGTCTACAAATGAAAATAACAACATACCTGTGTAAATTTGCGGGTGATTCGGTCCCCGTCCCAATGTTCTAGACATTCTGTGACAAAAGGCCACAAGAGTTCCTGGTACATATGCAAACATTAGCGGTGGGCAATACAAACATGTGTGTTGTTGTTTGATTGTGCATGATGTCCTATTAACTCACCCATCCTCTTGCTGGGGTATGTCATACTCCTTGATAGGCCACGTACTTACGTCCGGATATTTCCCTGGTGTAATAAGATTTGCCTGACGCATATCGTTTGCTATAGCCATTCGCTATAAAGAGGATAGTGTTAAAGAACAATCATAAACAATATGTAAGAGCAATGGTACAAATGTTGGTTACATTACCGGTGCTTTAACAGTCCTTCCAGTCAGGTCCAGAGGATAGAGCGAATCGAGAACTTGGAATTCTTTCTTGATCATGTGCATGACCACGGTCATCCAGTGGCTATTGTTGATATTCAACGCGATATACGTCTACAGTGCAAAAAACCATTACGAATCAAAAGAAAAACTTGATGAACTATCATGTAGTGATGAATCACAAACATTATGTACCTTATCACGCACAGTATACTCTTTCGTGACTCTATTAACTGCTCCAGCTTTGGTCAGAGCACTATCCATGTTGCAGCTCGATGGCAATGGATCATCATGTGCGATAGCACGATCTACAAGGAATTTGGATCTCCATGCTGGACAGAGGTAACGATCATGACCAACACGCAGCTCCAAATGTCCCATATAAGCATCAATAACCTGCATAGAATATCAGCGCATTACATGTTGAAAGTTGAGACATAGATTATTGAGCATTTTAAAAACAGGACATCCAAGTAGTACTTACATCGTCCGGCAGCCATCTATGAGCTAGTACCGGTAGAATTCTTTCGGAAGTCAGAGTTATGCCACGCCCTTCACTGTAGTAAATTTTTTTGTTCTTGTTCTTCTCAGTGCTAGCAGCTAACTCGACAAATGAAATAGCTACATCAATTATTTCCGGCGTCAAATCATCTGCCACAACCTCCGGCACATTATTGTTTGAAAATAGAGCTGCATGAAATAATATGAACGTCAACAATGGTGATCATATGCATTGGTAGTAAATAAAAAATTTAAGAATGTTAGTTAAGATACCTCTAGTAGCAGTACTAGTACCAGAGGTTCTCTGACCACAGCTGGTACGCCTGCCGGGCTTGTCAAAGTGCGTAGGGGGGTTCAAATTTCTTGGGAACGGTCCGCTTCCGCTTACCGGACATAACCTCC